>NC_056728.1:1247774573-1247927073 GCF_019279795.1 Protopterus annectens | reverse complement strand
CCCATAGTTGCAAACCACATGCTGCATCTTTGGAAGGGCTGCAATGTATAATGCCCACATCTGCCTCAACTGTTGATGCAGATTTCTGGACTGCATTGCAGTACCCCCTCTTGACCTATCTAAGCAGCAGAAATGGTCCTTTTGTAGGAAAAAAACTACCTCTCTATAATTAGCTTGCTGACATTTGCTGCATTATACTCCCATTCCTGCATGGTCTGGGGATGTGGATGGGAGTCATCACCCAGGGTTCTGATACTAACTTCCTCTTGTGTGTGCTACAGTCTGATAACAATCATTACAGTCTCCCTGTTCACATGGAAATGAAGCACAATCTGCTGGTTGATGAGCTGGGATATGTAAGTCACTATGTGCACCCACTTCGTTGGTATGGATAGATGCAATGAATAATACAATGAACACTG
Organism: Protopterus annectens; assembly: GCF_019279795.1. Taxonomy (NCBI): domain Eukaryota; kingdom Metazoa; phylum Chordata; order Ceratodontiformes; family Protopteridae; genus Protopterus; species Protopterus annectens. Next base: position 1,247,926,651 of record NC_056728.1, on the reverse strand, counting down.
GCACTGACGATGACCGAGTCATTCCTACTGCTAAACCAAGGCTCACTTACCTTCTGCACACCATGATTTTTCAGTGTAAGAAATGGGCATGAGTCTTAGCACCATGTGCCCATTTTATATATTTCTGAATCAGTCTGATGGTTTGTGTGCCCTCATTTCCATGTACAGCTCATTTCCAAAGAGTTCCTCATTTCCTTGCCATTATGCCCTTATTACCATGCATACAATTGAGACTAACCTGCATATCGGAGCCACCCATGGTAATTTGTGCTGTGTAAAGGGCTAAACACTTATGAAGCCTAATTCTCAGTTTTTGCTAATTAATACAGTATCAACAGCAGCATTCTATTGGCATTGCACAGTCATCTATTTTCTTGCTAATTATTCTATTTTGATATGGTTAGAGTAACTTCAAAGCACATCACAACATGTACACACAGACACACTCAGGTTTATGTGAATGTGGACACTAGTATACACACACACACACACACACACACACACACACACACACACACACACACAACTGCACACATGCAAACACATGTCTGTACACACATACACACACACACTTACACACATATTCATATGTATGTGCATGAATGTGTGTTTGTGTGTGCATTTGTCATTGTGTGTGTGGGTGGGTTGGTGGGTGGGTGTGGGTGTGTGTGCACATATTTGTGTATCTTTCTGCCTGTGCGTAAATGTGTGCTAGTGTGTGTGTGTGTGTGTGTGTGTGTGTGTGTGTGTGTGTGTGTGTGTGTGTGTGTGTGTGTGTGTGTGTGTGTGTGTGTGTGTGTGTGTGTGTGTGTGTGTGTGTGTGTGTGTGTGTGTGTGTGTGTGTGTGTGTGTGTGTGTGTGTGTGTGTGTGTGTGTGTGCACATGCACGTGCCCAAATATAAAATTGTTGCTGATTTTCTTTTTCTACGGTGGGTACATTTACTATCCTATGCAATACTGAAAACATAAAGATCCATCTGAATATTCCCCAATGATGCATAAGCCAGTCTGATCCTCACAGTTCTAGGAGTGAGTGGCTGGTATTTCTCTTATTAGTGAGTTTCTTAGAGTTGAATATTTTGTATCAGGCCGCATTGGTCAGCCAATTACATAGTGACAAATTCATCAGTGTTTGAGCTTAATAATGCCATACCAGAAAGAGAGAAAAGGTAACCCTTATGAATCAAAGCAAAGTTTCACCTAACCTGGAGCAAATAGCTTAATTAGGTGGCCATTTCTTAGGGAGTTTGTATTAATATGCATTCCCTAAGGAATATTAAGTACGTATTTGTATAGTATATAGTTTAGTGACAGTAGTCTTCACAATTTTGTCACTGAAACACGCATTTGATGAATGACATAAGAAAACTAAAAGACAATCAGTGACAAAAGACTGATGTGCTTATCATCATGCAACAGATTAGTTATGACTTATCAAAGACAGTGGGTGAATGTTCTGGAATATAAGCTACATCCAAGAAGATCTCATGCTTTCATGACTTGTAGTCTACCAGAGAGACAGCTAGTAACAGAAAAAAAATAAATGTCACATCTGACAGAGGTACAGAGGTAGAGAGGGATGAAAACCTAACTATGGCCCAGCACCCCCATTTTAATTATCGGCTCTGGTTTGTGCTTGTTAGTAGAAGTGAGGAAGATGGGGTGCCTATTCCTGAGTGGAGGGCATGTCTGTTTCTCTAATGTCTAATGAAGCTGTGGTGAAGGCCACACTGCAGAGAGATAATGTCAGGCTGTGGGTTTTGAGGACACAAACAGGTATGGCTACCCTAATGGCTCAAGGTGGGACACATGTTCAGACTACTCCTTATTGTTTGCCCAGCTAATTGGTGAAGATGGCACATAGACAAGGGAGTTAAGGTTAGAAAAAAAAAATCCAGCCCCCAATGATGACATCACCACTCCTGCATGCTAAGCACACACCTCCAGAATGAGCATAAGCAGAAATCGTTAGTTGAGCCCTCGGACATAGAGAAACAATTGAGTCAATGGAGCAGCAGCAGCAAGGCTTAATAGTTAAGGGATTCTGGGCAAAAAAACTTGAAACTATATCTGTCACAGTTATGGTATGCAGAAATCGGAATTTTGCATGGACTCCTGTTTAGTAAAACCACAAATATTAGTTCAGATATTAACATCATACATATTTTAATTTATCAGTTCCTTTATTTCACTAATTATTTATCCTCTATTTGTTAAACTTTTTATCATGTGATTCTTCATAACGTTCATAAATAGATCAGCTGCTCTTAAAAACTCTGTTTTCATTAGTTTTCTGTTTGTATTTTGTTGCTCGTTATTTTTTATCAGTTCAAGGGCTGTATACTTCACAATTATATCTTCTGCATTCATTGCCACTTGATGTATTTAATACAAAGAATGCCTGGTTTATAGTTATGTTATAATTTAAGAATCCTACACATCTGTTTTGATTCCCACAGCTCCCATCTGCAGATTGCATGACCTTGTGTTGCTGGTGTGCTCCTCTGAATGAACCTGACACACCAGGCAATAAAGCCCACTTGACCCTGCAAACCTTAATCCATGACACGGCTAGGGAGCATCAGGGATTAATGCAAGACTCTGTGGTATAAATACAAAACTAAGGCCAAGTGTCCCTTCATTCACGCCAGATATCCAGGAGTGCTTGATACTCCATTAAGCTGATTCAGCTTATTCGGTAATGTTGCTTGGTCACAATGACCTACGTATGACTACCTATGTATAAGCAGCAACTTTACTATACCTACATTTATTTTGTTGCATGTTAGGTATAAGACAGTGAATTTCTATCTACCAGCATGGCTCACAACTTGCATTTACACTCAGCCTTTCTAGCAACATTTAAAATGTACAATGTAGTGAACCTTTTTTAGCAAAGTTGCTAGGTTTCATGAACATATTTAGTACTTCAGATTACTATAAGAAGTTATAAAATACAATCAGAATTGCACCTTGGGCATTCTTGATTACCATGTCTGTGTTGTTGTGGGCTAAACAGAGATGCAGTCACAGAGAAATCATTCATAACTGTATTTATTTCAATGCAAAACAGCTCTATAATCTAGGCTTTGATACTTTGACTTTTATCACTGTTTAAATAATGTACAGATCAAGGAACATTCCTGTCATAACTCTGAAAAACTGTGTTTAAGGAACTGCATCTTTCTATAACATTAAATGTAACATAATAGTCACTTAGAATGACAGTTGAGCCAGTAGAAAGGGATGAAAAGAACTGCCTTTGAACACAAGCTACTTATCCATTTTAAGTAAAGGTAGGGGATTTATGTGATTAACCATACTTCTTCTTACTAGAGAGCCTAATTATAGACCATTTAGTCAAACTAAGTGTTGCAGGTAATTAGCTTATGGGGTAATAGCTCTACACTGTATGGCTGGAGATGGATTTAGAGCATTAAATGCTGTCCATTCAGCTACAACACAACATGGCATGCATATAAAGAACTGCTAGCTAAAAGAAATGTGTACAGAAATGTATAACATCTATAGAAATGCATAGCATACTATAATGGAGCGAGTCTAAGGTTCATTTTATTTTATTTAATTCTTTCCTTACATAACATTGTATGCATAACATTTCTGCAGATTACTTACATTATTATTTATATTTAAAGGCATGCCATGAATGAGAATGTGCATTTCATACACAACTTTAATTTCTATACTGTTTGGAAAAATGGCGAGGAGCATGCAAGTTGGAAACAAAATGCTGGTGCAGAAATGTTTGGGCAAAGCAAAATTAATAAGTACTTCAAAACTTATAAGCATTTCAGTGTTATTTCTTCACAATTCTGGAAAGCTTATTTTAATTTGAATGCTGCAGAGGTGCAGTTGTTAACATTGCTACTGTAAAGTGGAGGAATGGTCCTCATATGGGTGTCTTCTCTACAAAATCTTTACGTCCATCTTATGTCTACTTGAGTTTTCAGCAGGATCTCTGATTTCCTTCTCAAATTCCTAAATTACACTGATAAGTACACTGGCAAACCTCTAAGTGCACCTCTAGGGTGGTGTGTGTGTGTGTGTGTGTGTGTGTGTGTGTGTGTGTGTGTGTGTGTGTGTGTGTGTGTGTGTGCCAGCATGTGTGTGTTTTTGTGTCTATGTGTTTGTGTCCATGTATTTATTTGTCCTGAGAACGTGAGGAGGAATGCTGCTATGCATTATGTCCACTGTTTATACATACAAATTCTGTATCTACTATAACCACACATACGATAAAGTTAATATCATAAAAATATATGAGGAATGGATACATTACTTAAGTTTTAAATCTGATAACTTTAAAAGTTAACTCTTCCTTCTTGTTTCAAATATGACCAGAGCCACAACAACAATAATTAATGCAATTTGTGTATCTTTATGTATCTACACATATATATCCATATCTATTTATATGTGTAAATAACACACATACACACACACACACACACACACACACACACACACACACACACAAACATATATATATATATATATATATATATATATATATATATATATACATACACACACATATATATATATATATATATATATATATATATATATATATATATATATATATATATATTTAGTTCATTGCACTATTTGTACCTCCCTAAACTGTGTATGTTATTTTTCATCTAGTTGTTTGTAATCCTAGGCTACTGTTAAATTGCACCTTATTTATGAACTGTGTTGTTGATTGTATATTATTTTCTGTCATTGTTAATAAGCTAAGTCAAATGATTTAATTGTAATTTCTGTATGTATTGATGGAGCTTTTCTCCTCTGGCCTCCCCTAAAAATGGACATATATCCAGTCAGACTTTCCTGGTCAACAAATGTAAAATAAATATATATATATATATATATATATATATATATTCCAAAGACATGCATCTGGAGCATTTCTCCCCGGGCCTCTGCTGAAAACAGGCTCTGTGGAACCTAGTCGGACTTTCCCGGTCAACAAATGATAAATAAAATAAAATAAAATAAATATATATATATATATATATATGTGTATATACTGTAGGTAAAGTTTTGTGTTTTGTACAGGTAATTAACCAGCATTTTTTGAGGAAACTAGATACTCAGCAGGGGCACAGAGAAATGGGTAGGACATGTTAGTTGCAAATAGACACAGATTTGAATTCATTGTTTTATTTTAATTCCTAGAGTAGGGTGCATTATATTCACCTAGTAAGACACTGTACTAATATTTGTAAAATACTAAGGTTAGCCTCACCATAACTTAGTCACATAGATTGCTTTGCAACTCTTTTAGGGATGGAAATAAAAATAAGAAAGTTAGTTTAGTCTTAATTATGGATTATGTGGATCAGAAAGAAAAGAACTTGAGTAAAAAGAAAAGGTGTCAGCTTAACTGTCAATATAATTCTGTTTACAGATCCATTGTGTTAGACTGCCTCAGAGGAAAACATTACTTGACAGCCACCCTGGAGTTTTGAGTTCTGTCTTCAGTAACTGAAGTACATTTCATACAAATGTATCTCTCTACCCTTTTCCCCTGTGTAAGTGACTTTGAAAACAAATGGCCTTATGTATAGTTGCATGTGCTGCATGACTTCCTTCCCTATGCATTTCCTAATCTGTGGCAGTACCTTCTTTCCCAATCACTGCCCCATTAGTCAATAAATGTCTCCAGCTCTGAGTAATCATACCTTTAAAATGGCTTGTTTGTATATTGTAGAGTAGTCTGCAAGTGTGGACTAACATTCAAAGTATTTACTTCTAAGGACATTCTAAGTGCTGTAACTGGTTCTACTATGAAATGCCAACTTTCTGATAGTCAATGTTCTGAAAGGACGAAAAAAATGCCTGAAATTCATAAGGGTGAAAAATCCATTTTTATTTGATAATTTGTTTATTTTGCAAAGGGATAAGCTCTCCTGCCCCCCTCCCCCCACTGATGTGGGAAGCAAGCTCCCCAAAACTCCCAAACTTATATACACCAACTCTACATTAGCACAAATTCAAGGAAGGGAGAAATGTGAATCACAGTGAGTGCCCATTAGAAACCACACCTGCAATGATTTCCTGTAGAAAACAGCATTTGGAGATATGCCGTTTGTCTTTTTCTTGTGTGGACTACTGACACAATTTCACCTCAAGCATGTGTAGGGAAGCAGGTGTAACTCAATGCATGCCTGTCTATGTCTTGTTAGCCGTCAGTAATCATGATATCTAATCCATTAGAATATTAATTGCATTCATCAGTCTGAGTCATGCGAATGTTTACTAAGGTATTGTACAGTAACAATGTTTTAACCTGCAGGGGCAACCTTGCTCGGGTATTCCAAGAACAGCACTGGACTGCTCAGCTGTCTGTGGCTGACCTCATCACCTTTCTTCTGTAGGGTTACCAGAATTGAACATGGTATTCAGATATAAATTTTACAACACATTTTAAAATGTGAGGGCGATTCTCATTATCTTCTGAGTCCACTCCCTTATCTTTCCACCGCAGTAAACAGGCGGCCTCTGTCACTGAACTGCAGAATTCTTCCTAGATATGATTAACGACCCAGATGAGCTCCTTTACTTTTCAGAATGCATATAATAAACATTTTGTACTAAATCCAAACAGCCTTCACTGTACACCATACCAAGCTTTGCTGGGGTCTGACTCTTCACTTCGCGAATATCATGTCTGCCTTGCTGTCATCACTAAAGAGACTGAGCTTTGTCTCCAACCTTGGTGTCATACCCAGTATAAATATCTATAGAATCCTGAGGCACATGACTGCTTACTATCTTTTCCTCTTAGTGTCACCATCGGCTTTTAGTCAGCTAGCTATTTTCTCCATCATACCTCTCAACCTATTAGAACAAGAAATCTGGACAAAGGAAGGCATATATAAAAGTGGGTCAAAGGCCCCAAAATAGGGCCACTTTTTAAATATTACTCTTACAAACTTAGAAAGTTGATAGAATAACAGGTTTTGCATTAGCATGAATTTTCTGAAGGGTAAGAAGTCTGAAACTCAATTGTCTGTCTTTATTTTCTAAATTCAATCGTTAATGAGTTGCCACTAATTTGCGAGAAAACCACAATTTTATGAAAACTGGACCAAAACGGAACAAAAATCTGGACATTCTGTGAAAATCTGTACAGTTGAGAGGTATGTTCTCCATCCACCTCTTTAATTTGGATTTGCACACACACACACACACACACACACACACACACACACACACACACACACACACACACACACGTATAAAAAGCCACTTTAATTTCTCTGTAAAGCCATTCTGAAGTTATGCACTAACAGTTTTGAATTTTAAGCTAGTCATACAGCTTAAAGGAGTACAACAGGTTTCTCTAATGTATTCCTCAACTTCACGGCCCTTTTCCTCTCTATTTACATTGTCCTCTGTAAAGCAACGACAATAAAGCATTTACAATTTTTATAATTCCCCTTACTTCTGTAACAGAAGCCTACCTTCTCATACTGTGATGGTTTCACTTACAAAATGATTCTCTCACGTTTGAATAAAGCTTGCTGGAGTCGCCCAGTTACTGACATCATTGAGGCCAGACAGTGTAGGTACTTTTTTTTTTTAATCAGTTCCCTCCCCCAAAGTGACATCACCACAGCCATCATCTGATTCTAACTAAAATAATAAGACCCACCCATTCTGTGATGTCATGGCTCCCTTGTCCTTCCCCCAGCCTGAGTGCTGTTCATTTTATTCAGTAGTAGTGTAGTAACACCAATGTTTGGAAACACAGAAATTTGGTATGCATACTTGTACATTCTGCACGGCAAATGATGCTTAGGTGGTGTATCGCTTGCATACTTCTCTGTTGTATTTGCACCAGATACTGCTAGTGTGCAGTGCGGGAATAGAAAGATTAAAACATTACACTGATATCAGAGGTGGCAGTGCAACATATTCACAGTGGCTTAACATGAGAGTAGCTCTAAGCAAGCACCATGTGAAACCTGAACAAGCACCTAGAATTATTCAGTGCAGCTTCCACACCTTAAGTCTGAAAATGAATTCACATACTCACATGAACATGAGTAGCTGCATATTGATGGCTAAAGGTGTATGGGCATGTCGGGTGGTTACTACACTGCAAAACTGGTATGTAATGGTGGAGATATTTGGAAGGCATGAGAAAACACACCAGTATATTAAAGTCATAGCACCAATTGAACTGGAGGCTGGCAAACAGATTTAGTAAGGGATTTTGTCCATGCACAAATATTTCAACACTGATTCTTTGCAGTGGCATCCATTATCTGATTCAAGGTAAGTTAACCTTGATATCCTTTATTAAAAAAAAAATCAATAAAAAAATGTACTTTGCTATAAGTGACTTCTGGACACAAGAAAAAGGAAGGGGAAAATATAGCAATGTGGTTTGTATGTACAAAGACAAATCCAGGGACACTGCAAAAGTTTTTTTTTTTGCAAACCAACCAGTGGAGTAAAAACATATGAAGGCAAACACTGCATACCAACACACTTTTCACATGTAAATCTCAATTTTTAACAAGGTGGAAGCATGAAGTGATACCTTAACACTTAACTTAATAAAGATCTAAATTGGTTAATAGTATAAATGTTTTATTCTTTAGCTCCTTGTTGCAAGACCTTACTGGATGTGATTGCAGTCAAGTAAGGCCATGGCTATAGTGCAGCAAAAAAATGTCCCCTCTAACAAAGGAAATGCTAGAGCAAAGATTAAATTACATGAGTCAAGCACCCCGCTGAGATCTGCCAATCAATGGAATTACCAGGTCAAATTACCCTCAGGATGTTGACAGCTAGGGAAGCTAAGTGTTATGGGGGAGGGGAGAAGTAAATGGACTGGAATTCATTGTCTCACAAATCAGTGCCATTTAAACTATATTAGAAAAAAAGGCAGCAGTAAACAGCACTTTGAGTGTGTTCTGTGGCATTTGCACTGTTTCTGTTTTAAGTAGTCATCCAGCAGCAGGGAATGTTACTTACACTGTTCTATTTTACTCAGTACTTTGTATGCATGCAACATCTATGAAATGACAGGAACTTCAGGCAAACAGAGGCCTGCATGATGTAACATTTTTGAGCCAAACAATGAATTCTGGGATACTGGATAGCAACCTGATTTATCCAAACCACATCAGTATGCCAGCCTCCAGGTGGTCAGAGTCTGGAATTACATATAAAAAATATTTAAAATCCTGTAAATAATCCCAAAGTGCTGTTAAAGTGTAGGAAGCATCATGCCATGATGTTTTAAACATGTTTTTTGAGTCTGTGGGTGCGGTAATCCTTTAAGACTGAAATTGCTGCTTCTTGAAGTGTTCTCTTTTCTTTGGGGTATTGCGATCTTGTAGTCATTATATAAGTAGCAAGGGGGGTGTAGGGGGAAAGTCCCCTCTCCAAAATTACTTTAAAGAAGAAGGAGAGGAAAACAATTATTGAAATACACTGTTCTCTCTTAGTGTTGATGTTTCTTTTTTTTCATAATTTTAGGACACCTTTACAGCTCTCAGAATGACAATAGCAAACCAATGTATGCTGATAGATTGCACGATGAAATACAAATAAAGCAGAAGTCATTTTGTCTACCTTAATCAAGATCCATTTGTAGATCTGGGTCAAATTGACTTACAAAAACTGTATTGCATGAAGCAATTTTGTAGGCAAGGGTATAGCCAGAGTGTCACAATGAACATTTTTATACAAAATTAAAGAAAATATCCATCTATTTATATATACATTCACATATACATATCTGTACATACACACACACACACACACACACACACACACACATATATATATATATATATATATAGGTGTGTGTTTGTGTGTGTGTGTGTGTAGACGTAGAATAGATATTAATACATTATTTATATTTTGCAAATGTTAAATGGTTAATTAGATGGGACAGATCAAAAAAGTTGCTGTATGCAGATGATGTGGCATTACAGGCAGACTTCAAGCAAGGACTTCAGCAAAAGATAGACATGCCGGAAGGCAAAACTGAAGACACGTGGGATGAAATCAAGTACAGACGAGACAGTGGTAATGGCAATAAATTGGGGAAATCAGAAGATGAGAATTGAGATAAAAGGGAAGATAGTTAATAAGTTAATAGCTTCAAGTATTCTAGGAGGGGTGGTTGAAGAGAATGGAAGTCTGAATGAAGAGATACTGGAATCAGAGGGACTGCAGTCAACTGGCATAGAGTGTCAGGTATAGTGCATAACAGAAGAATGCCAAAGAAACTAATTTTAAAAATCTTAAAACGCTTATGTAAAAGTAGAATGGAGACCAGGTCAGATGTAACCATTTATAATGAAATTATGTAGACAGCTGCAAACTCTTTTAAAGTACCTGAAATGGTACTGAAAAATGTAAATCAAATATTCTTTACTAATAAATAATCATGAGCAATCGAAGTAATAAATGATAGCCAATTTAGGTAAAACAATAATATAAAATCTAAGAGGTCATTTTCACAGTGTCAGTAGCACAGCAGGTAGTACATTCACCTGTGGTGCAGAAGGCTCTGGATTCTATTCCCACACCAGGTTGATCAGTAACTGATACTGTAGTGCAGCGAAAGGAGGTTGCTGCCCTCTTGAGTGTATTGGTCTTTGCATGAGACATTAAACTGAGGTGGGGATAGCTTAGGTGTATATAAAAGATCCCATGACATGTCCTGAAAATGATAGTGGCAGTCTCCCAATGTCCTGCCTGGTCTCTCCTGATAAGATTACTAGCCTAGTGATACTAACTTGGTCAACAAAGGATAAATAAATAGTCATTTTGTTAATAGGCAACAGGTTGCTAAATAACCTGACCCCAGGAGCAAAAGTTAAGGGGTCATATCACATAAGAACATAGAGAATAATCCAAAACAAAGCACATTATTAACAAGGTGCCATAATTCCATATATTTTGTTGACCTCTTACAATTGTATAACAATATGGGATTATTATGTAATGCTTACTAATTCTACATTTCTTGGAGAAATTGAGAAAAGTCAGATTGCATGCTGTAGAAACAGTAAAATATCTGCATTTATTAATAAACTTTTATAAAACAAATAACTTTTTATTAGATATGAATATTAATGTTTACAAGTTCAGCAACATAAACTATACATTTTAATAATACACACTTTATGTTTTTATGCATATTACATTTGATTATTTCTGCTTTGCTGAATTCTTTAACAAGCTTCAGTAAACCCAACTATTTTTTATAATGTTTCTATCTTTTATAAATCATGTTATTTTTATTTTGTTGATATGCTTCTGGATATTGATTGCTGAAGTACATCAATGACAGATTCATTAAAGATCTGAAACAAATATTTAAATGTGGAATTTAGTTTTTCAGATTACATATTTTATGCTATTGATAAAATATCCAATAAAATTCCTCTGCTGGAACATTAGCATTCCCACTGAAAAGGCAACTCCATACTAAAATGTTGATTGGGTGCTGTTATTCTGCACTGATCTCCAAGCAGCTTAAGTTGGTGCATGCTGTCCATGTGGCATGTTTAGAAAGTGGCATTTCCTGTTGACATAGCATTTATAAATGGCTAGTATTTCATAGGTTCATAGGTGCTTACTGGGGTAATGAACACAAGGTCCTTTTTAAGCCTAGCCATGCATTCCAAATCTCTGACAAGTTCTGATACCCTTGATAGGTGTAAACATGGGCCTGGGAGACGAAGCATTTACATGTTACCTGTGTCCAATAGAGACATAGGTTCCAAACCAGGGATGAATTTCTGATCTCCCATCCAATTGTCCAAGTTGCACTTGAATTGGGTTAGGGAAGAACTCTGCTTCACATGGATGGGGAGCCTATTCCATAGATGGGGTAGTCTCCAGGATACATATCTATGTCTCCAGCAGGTCCTATTTATATCACAGGCAAGGCTTAAGTCTTTATAATGGGTAATTCTGGTGCAGTTTGTTTTGTGGATGTGCAGGAGGTCCATCAGAGTGCGGTCTGACAATGTCCTGTATGCCAGGCATAGATCTCACCTCAAAAACCTGTAGGAGACAGAATACATAGATAGGGCCTTGAAGTGGTCTGCAAAGGACATATTACTTATGCCCTGTATTCTTTTAGTGAGGAAACTCTGTGGACATTCCAGTTGTTGGATATGTCTGGTTAGGTACATACCAAAGGGGGCATTGTGCTCAATGATAGGTCTGATGAATGCCGAACACAGTGGAACAATAACTTCCTCGGACTTAGATGCCATACCTCTGTTTATACGTTGCACAACATAGAATAATTTCCTCACCACTGTAGATTACTATCTATGTGTGTCTCTAAGTCACTGACCACAGGGTCAAATCTAAGGGGTGTGTTTTCAAAATTATAGTTACCAGGGATGGATGACTTCCCACAGGTTAATATTATGCATTTCTTGGCATTTAGTTTTAGTCCATGGCCCTGACAGCAGTTGTTTGTCTGTGTCATTCCCTCCTGGAGAACATTTGTGTCAGTATGAGATTCAATGACAACTCCTAATTTGCAATCGTCTGCAAATTTAGTTAGCCAGAGACCACTGACATTAGCCTTGACTTCTGAGAAGTAAATGCCAAAAAGGAGCAGTCCAAGGACTGATCCTTGAGGGACTCTGCTTGTGACTGGCCTCTTTGTAGAGGTGGACTCCCCAAAATCTAACTCCCTGGCCCCTGTTTGTGAGCCAGTTGGCCATCCACTGGGTAATTTATGCATTTATACCTAACCTCTTGAGTTTGTCAACAATGCCTGAGTGAGGTATTGTGTCAAATGCCTTGGCCAGGTCAAGATAAGTAGTGTGAATGATTTGCCTCTCATCCATTGGTTTGGTGACCTTCTCAAAGAAGTCCACCATGTTGAGTAGGCATGATCTGCCCTTGACGAAACCAAACTGGGTTGGGTTCAGTGTCTGGACGTTTACTATATCTCTATTGATCATCTCCATGATAATTCTTTCCATGGCTTTACATATAAGACTAGTGAGTCTTATGGGTTTGTAGTTTCCAGGGTCTTAGATGGCCCAACTTTGTGCAGAGGAATGAATGTTGCCTTTCTTCATTCATGAGGCATAAAGCCTGATCAGAAGCTATAGCTAAATAGTAATTCCAGAGGACCTGATAGGTCATGGTTCATGCAGTTTAGAAGGCATCCTGGGATATGGTCTGGGCCCATTGATGCAGTATACTCGGTCTTAGGGAGAGCATTAAGGACCTGTTCCCTAGTGATAGTAGGGGGAGTTGTATTTGATGATATTTCCTGAGGGAAGGTTGAGGGGGAGAGATGGGTAATGTTGGAGCTGAATTTATCAGCCTGGAGGTTTGCTATATCTTCTGGCTCAGTATAGGTGGCTCCATTTACAATGAGCTCTGCATACAATTATGTACTGCCTTTGAGGTTGTGGACATAGCTAAAGAATGCTTTGTGGTTATCCTTGGCCTGGGATGACAAACTTACCTCATATTTGGCTTTGATAGACTTTATTTGTCCACTGAGTTGTTTGTTTAGTTTGATGAGAGTGCTTTAGTCCTGCTGTATGCTGCACCTCCTAATTTTTGCCATAATTTTCTTCATCCTGTTATACAGCCAATTGATTTTGTGATTCCACCAGGGTGGCTTGTTTTTTGAGTTAGTTCTGTACTTCTTCCTGGTGGGTACAGTTGCCTCTATGCAGCTATTAACATGCTTATACAGGGTTTCTGTGAACAGTTCTGCATAGGCAGATGTGTACTCAAGGCTTATGAGGGCTTGAAATTTTGCCAGGCTCTCACTTAATAGCAGGAAGTTAGCTTTAAAATAGTTCCTGAATATTCCAGGTTTAGCTGGGTGTCCAGGTTTTATTTTTACTTCAAAGGACACCATTTTGTGGTCTGACCTTACCAGGAAAGACATTACGGTAGGGGGTATGCAGCAGTCTCCCATATTAGTGAGGGCCAGATCCAGTATGGTTGCACCCCTGGTTGGTGTACTGACTATCTGGCCCAGGGAGTTTGTGTTTACAAAATCCAGGAATATATGTGCATGTATGTTTGGTGTTGTATAGGATTCCCAGTTAATAGTGGGGTACTTAAAGTCACCCATGAATATGGTATTGGGTTGGATGTTTAGTGCTTCTAATAATTTCTAATAATTTTAAATTTTGCTGGATCATAGTGGGGGACCTATAGCTTGCAAGGAAGTGGTACTGGATTTTACCTATGGTGATTTGAACATAGAGCAGCTCAAGTGCATTGTCCTGTTTGACCAGCCTTGAAGTATATTTATTTTTGATGTAAACAGAGACACATCCACCTTTAGTCCCTGCCTGTGAGGTAGCTGGCCTAAATGTGTGGAAGCCATTATAACTTTGCACTGTTGGTGTGCTCTCCATGGCTTTAAACCATGTCTCAGTGACCGCACTGACATCAGCATTCTCTAGGGTAAACAGAGCTGCTCCATACCTTTAGATTTTCTTGGTTTGGATTTGCTATCTTGGAAGTACTTTCAGTTTGGCATTGCCAAAAAAAAAGGCAGTATGGGGAAAAACAATGTTTTAGCTAATATTCAAAAGCCTACATGGGAGAGGTGCAGACCAACTCTGGCAAAGCAGCGTGGTCTGTTGACCATCTCCTTCCATGCTGACAAATATTGCACACCCCTGGAATGACACCAAAAACTAAGCCAGTTATTAAAGTCCTTTATGCTCTTTTATTTGTTTTTCTATGGACAGCCCCTGGGATTCAGAAGCATATATATTGCCACCATGAAATGGGTATAGTGGAAATGTTGACTGAGATGAAGCATCTCTAATGTAATTATCAATCAAGAAGGAAAGGAGGAATTTAGCACCTCATCTATTAACTATTTAAAAAATCCACTTATGCAAATTATAGTGCCAGCAAGGAGATGGGTGTTACATAGGTGCAGTTAGATGAGATGGGTGTTACACAGGTGCAGTTAGATGAGATGGGTGTTACATAAGTGCAGTTAGATGAGATGGGTGTTACATAGGTGCAGTTAGATGAGATGGGTGTTACATAGGTGCAGTTAGATGAGATGGGTGTTACATAGGTGCAGTTAGATGAGATGGGTGTTACATAGATGCAGTTAGATGAGATGGGTGTTACATATGTGCAGTTAGATGAAATGGGTGTTACATAGGTGCAGTTAGATGAGATGGGTGTTACATAGGTGCAGTTAGATATTTCTCGATCAGCAGTAGTGAGCATGTTGCATTGCACACAATGAGTATGCATATACACAGGTGCTATTTTGCAATCCTATGAAAATTACTGTAATAATAATAATAATAAATGTTTCACAGCAATGTGTCCATTAAGTTTTATTCATTCAAATGAGGGGCAATGAGACTACAAGGACAGTGAGAATGGGGGAATGCAAGCAGAAAACATACAGGATAGGGACTGGAAAAGGGTCAGAGTGGGAAGGAAGAAAATAATATATTTTTTTGGACAGGTGACCATTTTTTCCTAAGGACGGGTAAGTGGAGAAGGGCATAAGGGGAAGTCAGAGGATTGAAAGACAGTGGAGGAACAGATGCAGGGGCACCTAAACAAACATAAAATAGAGATGAAGACCACCAGGGATGATGCTGACCCAAAGGGGAGTTGACAATAGATATACTGTTATACTGGCACAGGTAGGTCAAGTGGTGATGGGGAAGACTGGAGAACAAAATGGACAGGGGAGGAGACAGAGGATGGAGAAGAACATAATGTGGGAAATGGAGTCACAAATTCTGATCACATTGTCTTAAAGAATCCCAACACTGCATTTGCAGTTAAGGCTGAAAAGCATTTTGTGTGTCCTGTAACTTGTAGCAAGCCACTTGTTACAAACATAGCACATGGAAAGGAGAAAGAGTTTTTTTTTTTTGTTTGCTTGTCCCTTAAGAATGAGAGGACCTTTTTTTCCAGTCCATAGCTAGCAGATAATGCAGACATCAAACCACCGGTCAACAAGCTCCCCCATCATCTCCTGCAGCTCCTGCTGGGTGATGTAATGTAACACTCTGGAGGAGTCATGAGAGGGAACTATAACACCCGCAGCCTGTGATTCACCACCAAAGGTCACAGAGCACATCTCCTGGCTAACCTTTCACCATTTGAACCCAATCATCTGATGGAAATTCAGACTGGAGGCAGATGGTGAACAAGCAGGAAAATGGATGGGAACAATGGAGGAGTGTGGACTATTGCCATACTCATGCACAGCTGCATCGAACACTGCTGAAATAGTAACAAAAGTGGAGAGGAATAAAAAAATTAAAAGAAAGAAAGATAATGACAAAGAAAGAGGAAAAAAATGGGCAGCCACTCTATGTAGTATGATATGACGTTGTTAAAATTTATGAATGGCATAGGTATGCCGGTTGGAGCCTGAGTGGTGCAGTGGTTAGCATTGTCACCTCACAGCAAGAGATTCTCCCATTCGAATCTTGGCTGGAGCACCTTCTCTGTGGAGTCTGCATGTCCTCCCCATGGTTGAGTGATGTATAAAGACATGCAGGTAGGTGTGTGCATGAATGGGTGTGCCTTCTTTGAAGGCTGGGCATCGGGCTGGCAACTCGGCACCGAAAAAATCCACTGTCAATCATTAGTGGACCGGAGTTCCGCTGTGGCAACCCCTAACTGGGAAAAGCCAAAATACATTATTTTAATTATAGGTATGCTGGTTGGAAGTAGCATACGCTTGGGCATTCAGTAGACTGATGAACAAGCATGGTGATGGGATATACACCCTGCATGTGGTAGTACCTCTTGCCCAGTGGTAATGTCCACAGCATGGCATTGGGCCAATAGCCCTGCACATCAGGTATTGTGTGGCAGTGAGCATGATCAGCTGGACATACTCTTACAAAAAGAATGTTTGGATTCCCTGAATATGTCTTGGTATATGTCAGTTAGCACACCATAAGATACACCGAGGTTGCATCAGGTAGCTTGTAGTAGTGTTACATATGCTTGTTACAATTACCTTTACAGAATTATAGCAGTGAGTAATGCAATGCTGCTGTGAAATACAGAACATATATACAATGACAGTAATCATACTTACCCATTTGTCTGCCAATCTCCTCTGAAACAACAGCGTGTTCTCCAAAATCTGCTCCCGAGTTAAAAATACATTAACAAGAAATACAAGCATCATGAAGTAAATGTCCTGCAAAGGCTTTTTTAACAGTATCTAAAATAAACTGTGCTGCATACTTGCTGTACATCTTTGGAACAGTCTGTTTTGTATCTTCTTCCCACGGGCATAAAAGGTGAAGGTGGTGCCTTCTCAGGTCATCATAGTAATGTCTATACTAATCAGTATTGTAGTGGAGACCAGTAACAGCAGTCTTTGCCCTGACAAGGCTGAGCCAGGAATCTGTTTTATACTGAGGACCCTCATAACAGTCCTTCAGGAGGAGCTCCCGATTGTTTCTGTACATCAAGTACAGAATTATTTTGTTCTCATTAGAGAATCACCTAGGAGTTTTGCCATTTGCAGTGCCTTTAGAAGCCTTATCCATGTTGCAGGTTGCAGTCCAGAGACAACTGGTAGTGCTCTTTCATCCATGCATGTTGCTGTTATTGACATGTGACAAGTGACATCTAGCACCTCATTAGCAGGATAAATTGCTGTGTCACCATTTCTTATTCCAAATATACATGGAATGGCAGAATGGAGTGTGAGCTGTGGTATGTCAGGAGAGTAACATCAGCACAGTACCCATATGTTTGTTTTCACACTCTTTAGTACCTCTACAGGACATAATATGATGAAATACACTCATTAGCATAACAACTATGCTAAAGAGATGTGAAATTCCTTGCCAAATTAGACCTTGCTACACAAGTTTGCGGTTGAGCAATCTGTAGAGTGATTGGGAAAGTGTTTCAGCTGAAACTTGTCGAGTCACACCATGATTCACATGAGGTAAGTGATGAGGTAAGCCTGACGTGGGACAATGACTGAACATGGTGCTTAGGTGGGGAGCCAGTTCATTCTGAAGTTCATGTAAAACGCAGCTTGGGATGTTGTCCGGTCCCATGGATGCTGTGTTTTTGGTTTTAGAGAGTGCAGCTTTTACCTGCAAATATGTGATCACAGGGACTCTGCATTCTTCATGTATAGATATAAGCCCTTTAGGGGGTGAGAGGGGGGTAAAGTTAGCACTGAACCTATCTGCCAGGATGTTGGCAATATCAGATGGTTCTGTAATTTTCTTGCCGTTGTGCTGTAACTCAGAGCAGATCTGGGTGTTGCCATTGAGACTCTTGACATAGCTATAGAATGCTTTGTGGTTGCCCTTAGAATCAGTGGCGATTTTGTTTTCATAGCTAGCTTTGGAGGATCTTATAAGGGATCTCACCTTCTTACTGAGGCTGACCAGGTAGCTCCTCCACTCATGGTATTTTACTCTCTTTTGTAACAGTTTCTTCCTTCTGTTGTAGAGTTTGTTTATGGCAGGGGACCATCAGATTGGCTTCCTTTTTTTGGAGGATAGCATCTTGGTTCTGTTTGGGATAGCATGATCCATGCACTCGTGTAAGTGCTTATAGAGTGCATTTGTGTGGTGTTCAGCAGTCGTAACTGTATTGTCCATCTGCATGGGTGTCATGAAGTTCACCACTTCTGTCTTAAGAAGCATGAAGCTGGTTTTGGAGAAATTGTTTCAGTGGTTTTCTTAATAGTGGGTGGGGACTGGATGCAGATATCTAGGGTGATTAGCTTATGTTCAGATCTGACCAACGAGGAGTTGATTTCAGGTGTGAAACACGGGTCACTCATGTTAGTAATAACTAGGTCTTGGATATTGTTGCCCCTGTTGGGGGAGTGGATAAGTTGAGCCAGGGCATTGGAATTTATGAATTCCGGAAAGCATTGAGCGAAGGAGTTGGTACTTGAGTAGTTTTCCCAGTTAATGGTGGGGTAGTTGAAATTGCCCATTATTAGGGTGTTTTGTTGAACCCTAATATTTTCCACTATATCAAGAAAATAGGAGTGAGAATCCTGGGGCATGGTGGGGGATCTGTAGCAAGCTACAATTTGGATTACAGTTTTGCCCAAAGTTAGTTGCACTTGGATAACCTCGGATGCATTATGCTGCGCAGCTAGCCTGGAGGTGTGGATATCCTTAATGAATATGGACACACCTCCACCTTTGGTGTTCTGATCCAGGTTAGATGGCCAAAAAGTGTGGTATGAGTTATAGCCTTGTAATGCAGTGATGCTCTCTAGAGCCTTGAACAAGGTCTCAGTCACTGCACAGATATCAATGTTCTCCATTTTAAGGAGTGCCTCGAGCGAGTGCATTTTGAGATTTAGACTTTTAGCATTGAGTAGCATTACCCTCAGTTTTTGCTTGCCTGTTCCTGTTACAGTGGTGAATTTGTCATTTGAAACTTGCCTGAAAAAGGCACTATAGGGCTGGCAAAAGTCTTAGCCAGTATCCGGAATCCCAGGGACGACAGGTGCAGGCCATCTCTGGCAAAGCATTGTGTTCTGTTGACCATGTCATCCCAGGCAGACAGATACTGGATCCCCTTAGAATGACACCAGAAGCTTAGCCAGTTGTTGAAGTCAATCATTTTGTCCTTGTACTGTGGTATCATTCTGGGCGATGGCAGGATGTTACTCAGGGCTAGGGTCATACCTGCCTCGGCTACAAGATCGAAGAGCTCCTCCATGTCTCTTGTCATGTAGTCCAGGGAGGTACGTCTCAGTTCATTCAGACCAACATGGACAATGACAGAGTCATATTTGTACTTGTTGTGGAGTGCCCTGAGTGTGTGGGTTATGTGGCGAATCCTGGCACCTGACAGGTAGCTGACAGTAACCTTCTCCTTATTTAGCCAGGTGAGTGGGACATCAGTGTGCCTGACTATGGAGTCACCTATGACTACTGTGTTGGGTACGTTGGTTTGCCTTATGGGCTGTGGTTTATTGGCACACTGAGTCTGTGGGCTATGTGTCATTTGGGTTGTGTTGAGGGGTGGAAGTTGCTTGCATTTCTGCTTTGGAGATCTCTGTTGCTTGAACAGATTATTACTGAGAGCCTCTGCAAATGATTTTGTGTTTCTATGTGTGGATTTTGGTGGTGTAGTTTTAGTGGGACTATGTGATGAGTGTGGTATGATGCAAGTGTTTACCTTCTCCTCTTGACTGTCAAGTTCAGTCTTGGTTGGAGAGAGCTTTACCTACAGTTTGGCTACATAAGTGCATCTCTCATAGGTTGTGGTGTTGGGTGGTAGGAGGAGAGGGTTGTCTGTGTACATGAGGCAATTACTACATTGCCTCAAGATAGCCAGATTCATCAGATAGACAGGAGAGAACACTGGGAGCTGACCCTTGGACATGCCTGAATAAAAAAACTACTTTCCTCTAGACAAGTGAGGAAAGTGAGTATAAAAGCTGTTTTTCTCTAAGCAAGTGAGGAAAGTAAGTACAAAAACTGTTTTCCTCTAGGTAAAGAGGAAGGTTGAATGTTGTAGTAATTTGTAGATTATTTAGTGCTAACAACAAGTTCTGAAGAAGTGCTGAGTACGAATAAGCAAATTCAAGTGCTAAAACTAAGAATCTGTACCTGGATCTTGTGGTAGATAGGCTACCTAGTGCTTACCACTCCCACTGATACGCTAGAATGTTTCCCCCCAACACAGAAAGGTTTGGGGGCAGTCCTGGATACAGCAAATCTGTACCTGGACTAGAATAGTTACAGGAAAGGTGGGAAACAAGCGCAAACATGGGCTTTTAAACCAGAAAGTTGAAAGAGATGGAAAAACTGCCCAAACAGCCAATAAACTACAATTTCTGAGCCACAAACCACTCTTGTGGTAGACAGGGTATCTAGTGCTTAACACTTCCACTGATAAGCTAGAAGGCTTCCCTCCAACACAGAAAGGCTTGGGGGGATCAGAAGCTTACAAGCAGTCCTGGATACAAGAAATCTGTATCTGGACTAGACTACTTACAGGAAAGTTGGGAAATGGGTGCTAATGCGGGCTTTTAAACCAGAAGGTTGAAAGAGATAGACAACAGTGGTAAAACAATCTGGCTGGGCATCTTGTGGTTCCAGTGATCACTTGCCTGGTATTACTCCTATGTCCCTAAGGGTGGGTTACACCTTAACTTTCATGAATATGTGATATGCTATTATTCAAAGGTTTCATTTGACAGTATTTTAGATGAACAAAACCAATGATGGCTGTCCGTACAATGGCTCCAAAAAGAAAGGCAGGCTGATGGCCCGCAGGGGAAAGAGGTCAAATACAATTTAAAAAACGTTTTTTTGCCTCGTTGATTAATTTTAAAGGCACTGCAGCAGATGGTTTATCACCAACGTTGAGGAGCAATCAATAAAAAACTATTCCAAACTATTAAAGATGACTAACCATTCCATCCTGTTCCTCTACATTCTTCAAAATGTCACTTACATGTAGCAAACCTTGAACACCAGGCTATTATTTATGAAATCCCATCAGCAGTCATATGTGAGTATGCATTCTCTAGTACAAATCAAGCAACAGACAGTGACATAAAAGTAACATTTCAGGAAGGTAATGCCCATATACTAACAATCTTTAAAATCAGCCTACTACACCTCAAAACCATTAACATCCTTTAAAGTGAACTACAGCTTTTTCTGAATGATAGGTTTTGGTAGTACAAATATGGTCTGCACCTTTTCAGTAAGTGTAACCAGAAGCAAAGTTTGATGTGTTGTCTTGCAATGGTTTCTTAACATCATACAGAAGCACTTGCGATCAGCATCTGTCAGAAAATAACATAATCAGTACTAGTGGATTCAGAAGTAGAGCCAGGCAAATCAGCATAGCAAGATCCAAGGATCTCTCATGATGCTCCATCACGATCATTAGCAAATGACTGCCATGACATAAAGGCGCTTATTAACGTGATGCTGCATACATTAACAGGTGACAGCCCATAACAAAAAGAACACTTTTTACTTCCTGTGCTTAATGGCATTTTGTTAGAAAAATGTGTATTTGAATATATGGGAAATGCTAGTTTAAAAGCAAAGTAGTATATAATGCATTTTATTCTATTAATCATATAGTAGAAATGATTAATTCATGTTTAAATGTAAAGTAGTTTTGAAACTGCAGTGTAGCTTGAAGCAAAGCTGACCTTCGACCCTGGCAGATGCTTGCTTAGCAAGTTTTAATGTTTATGCTTTTCACAAAAGATTATCTGCTAGGTCAGGAAATTAAATGTGTGAAATAATGAAATCTTCTGCTCTTTCCTGCTGGGATGATTTGGCCTTGTATATGTATTACTGAGATAGCACGCAGCTGTGTGAGAAAGTGTAACAGAGAACAAAGACGTGTATTAAAAGACTGAATCTGCTATTGTATTTGAACTGATATGAAACCTTGAAGAAGTAACTTTACAGAAAGACATTATGTCTGACCAGGTGGATAGCAAGGCCGTATTGTAACCAGAGGAAAACTTTTTTTAAATATACAGCATCAGCAGATTTAATGAATAGAGAACTGTAAGCTAAAGTGATGTAGATGCCCTGTGACATACCACGTCAGTAAGGTGGGCACAGCTTGAATGTTAAACCCATATAAAATTGTGTGCTTCCTGTTTCATGTCAGACAAAATTCTGTACTTGTACGTTTTTTGCCTCCTGGTGTACACTAGTAAACTTTTAAATCTGAACCTCCGGTGTATTGAATTCTTGATTTTATTTAACAGTTTGGTCCTTCTTAGCCGGAAATTCCCTCAGACAGCTGCAGATCAGAGTTTACCGGTGGTCGAATACTGCGCAGGAGAAGTTACCGAAATGGTTCTTCTTGGGTGAAAAGACCTCTGACTGAATTGTCGTTTAAAGAGGCCGGCCACTTTCTGATCTGTGGCCGAAGAGCGGACATTGGACAATTCAATACCGGAGGCTCAGGTAGGAAGAATTTGCCTTTTTTCTGTTTTAGATCAGGGACTAGGTTACAGTATATTGTTGTCAAGATTTGTTTTGCAGATCAGGGACAAAAGGAAGTACTGTATAATTGGTCATAGATCAGGGTAACAGAATAAGGTAGGCAGTTATTCTAGATAAACTGTGAACAGGAACTGAGAATTTGATATCACGTGATAAAAAAAGGTTACATAACATTTTCTTTACTATGGGAAATCAGTGCACTAAAACATCGCGAGATCCGCCCCTAACCGAAGACGCAAAATATATGCAATCACAATGTTCTGATAACGTTAGGTATTATATGAAATGGGTTAATAAATATGAATTTGATGGTAAACTAGACAAAATTTCACTAGTGAAACTCCTTAAACAGCTTAAATCTGATGCAGGAGGTCAGGCAAAAAAGCAACACCAATTAGACATTCCTCAGGCGCATAGGTGGATTGAGGAAGCTAATCATAGAGAACAGAAGCTTACGAATTCAAAAACATTGTTTTTAGACAAAGAAGATAATAACTTGGTAATAGCAACAGCTCCTCCTCCTCCTCCTCCTCACTTGCCCCCTCCCTTACCCTTTTCAGGATATGAAGAGAGTGGACAGGCTGGTCCGCCTCCGCGTTATCCTGAAGTTTCAGCAAGACCACAACCATTTGTTAGAGATCCTATTGAAACTAGGTCCCGAACACGTAAAACACATAGGGACACAGAATCATATCAAATAGAGAGAAACCTTCAGGATGAGAGTGAGGAAGAAATATGCCCACTTATAGAAGTTCCAAATCCTCAGGCAGGACAGGAAGGGCAAAACCCAACACTCTTAGTATACAGACCATGGACACCGGAAGATATCCGGAAGGCTACTGAGGGAATCCCCCATTTGAAAGTTAATTTTACGAAATTTTTAGAAGATTTACAAGGCATGAGGTTGAGTTACCACTTGAATGGGGAAGAAGTAGAAAAAGTAGTAAGACAAATTATAGGTCCAGATTGGCACATGATTTGTGGCGCCTGGAATCCTTGTAATGCAGAGCTTAGACCACTCCCACATAGTTAGATAACAGAGTGAAAGGTCTAACAGACCGAATCTCTGAGAAATGGAAACCTAGAGCAGACTGGACTTGCATTAATCAATGCATACAACAGGAAAATGAGACAATAGATGGGTACTATGCTAGATTATTAGAATGTTTTAATAATCATAGCGGTGTGTCGGTTCCTGAGAACCAAACGAATGATTCCCCGTATGAACAACAATTGAAAAACGCATTTTTGAAAGGTTGCATTGCACCTATTAGTAGCTTCATTACGAAGCATATGATAGACCATCGAACAGGGAGGTTACAACCCTTACTTGAATATGCTAGACATGCTGAGAGACATTTTAATAGTTAAAAGAAAAAGAAGGCACAAGTCTTCACTGCTGAAGATGGAGCTGAAGTATTTGTGTTACAGTCAGGTAAAAAGGGCAAGAAAAATGCCCAGGGAAACAAACAGTCTGACAAACGATCAGAAGATTTTAAAGAGAGAAAGAAGAGAGGTGAATGCTTCAAGTGCGGGAAAAAGGGACAACTAGCAAGGGATTGTAAGCAAAATAAAAAGGTAATTACAGAAGATAAGGGAGATGAGGACTGACTATATGATAGTGAAGATACATCATGTGAAAGTCAGAAATCATCAGGAAAAGTTAATAAACAGAAAACAAATGTAAATGTAATAGAGGGAGTAGAGGAAGTGTTAGTAGATATGGAGGATGAAGAAAGTGAAATTTTGGACTTAACTTTATTGAGCTTAGAGCTCTACTTAGCAGATACGAAACTGGAAGTTACACTTCTGGTGGAGGGAAGGGAAGTCAAATTCCTGTGTGACTCAGGAGCGTCACGGACTTTGATACACCCCTCCAAGTTACCAGAACATTCCGAATCACCTGATTATATACTAGTGAAAGCAGCAAATGGACAGCTATACAGGGAACCACTTTCCCATGATATAGCAATAACTGACCCTGTTTCAGGTATGACCCAGAGAAGTAAAATTGTAGTTTCTGCAAAGTGTCCAGTAAACCTATTGGGCAGGGACCTTATGCAGATATTTGGCATAGCAGTAGTTCCAACTGTACAAGGTATGGAGGCACAGAGACAAATGGATACCTTTGTAGTGCGATCGGAGGGTGAAACGTTTTACTGGTACAGCCAGGACCCAGTCACGACTGGTCCAGGGGCAGTAACCGAGGAACTGATGAATGTAGCCATCAGTAAAGCCCCCTCCCTTGACACTGATCAACAGCATTTCTTACACTGTACTCTATGCTACTGTACTACACCAGGACGTGATAGAGAGTATGAGCAAGAATTGTTCAGAAATCGTGCAACTAGACTAGTATTGTGTACTTTGTACTGGGATACTGAGGGGAACAGTGTAGTTAGCTGTTCTTTACCTCAAGAATTCCTTGCATTATATAGATCAAATCGATTACCACATGTCAGCTTGACAAAGAACAAAAGTGTAAAATGGGCAGACTTAGGAGAAAAAGTAACAAGATGGGAAAAACAGACTTATTTAGAACTATCAGAACAAGGGATACAGAAACAAAAACTGAATTGGTTGACACAGACACATCCAGCTGTACACTTGCAATCTAGTGAGGATAGCTGATTAGCATTTTTATTAGAAGAAGAAGAAAAGGCCTTATGTGAAATTCCAACAACTCTTTGGTCAACAGGCAAGTCAGATGTAGGACTTATTCAAACAGCAGGACCAGTTACAATTACCCCAAAGTCAGCTTTTAGACCACAGAAAAGACAATACCCTCTGAGAAAGGATGCAGAAATAGGAATTAAGCCTATAATAGCAGCATTACTCAGAGAAGGAGTACTGGTAGAATCTCCTGATTCACCATGTAATACATCCCTGTTTCCTGTTAAAAAAGGAAACGGGGAATGGCGGATGGTACAAGATTTACAAGCTGTAAATAATGCGGTAATACCTAGAGCACCTATGGTGCCAGACCCACATACTTTGTTAAATGATTTAAAACCACAACAGAAGTATTTCTCTGTGGTAGATATTAGCAATGCTTTCTTTTCAATACCTATACATCCTGATAGTCAATATTGGTTTGCATTTACATTTCAGGGTAAAAGGTATACGTATACTCGACTACCACAGGGATATTGTGAGAGCCCAACAATATTTTCACAAGAAATGGCTAGCAATCTGGCAGGGTTTACCCCACCGGGAGGTAGTCAAATTCTACTTTATGTAGATGACATCTTGCTAGCAGCCCCCACCCAGCAACAATGCAGGGAGGATACTGTAGCATTATTAAAATTTTTAGCAACACAAGGACACAAAGTAAACAAAAGTAAGTTACAACTTTGGAGAAAACAAGTTAGATACCTAGGATATGTAATATCCAATGAAGGTAGAATATTAGACGAGGAAAGAAAAACAGCAATTTTGCAAGCACCCAAACCAACAACCAAGAAGGAAATGATGTCTTTCTTGGGTACAACTAATTTTTGTCGGAGCTGGATACCAAATTATGTTTTGGAATCTGCTCCACTGACTGACTTGATATATAAGACACCAATGGCAGCACAAGATATTTTTCAATGGACACCTGAAGCAGAAACGGCTTTCTGCAGGTTGAAGCAGTTGATAGCTTCTTCATTAGTTTTAGGACTTCTGAATTATCACAAACGGTTCTTTCAGACCGTAGATTGCAAGCAAGGATATATGACGTCAGTATTGATGCAACAACATGGGAACAAGCAACGCCCCGTAGCCTACTATTCATCGCAGTTAGACCCAGTGGCGCGATCTTTGCCTCACTGTGTACAAGCAGTGGTTGCAGCTGCAATGGCAGTATAGGCTTCGGCCTCAGTGGTGTTATACAACCTCTCACATTGAGAGTGCCTCATGCAGTTGCAATAATTTTACTGCAAGAAAAAGAGGCATACCAATCTCCTGCTAGACATCTTTCATGTATGACTATACTGTTGAGCCAACCTCATATGACAATTGAACGATGTACAACATTAAATCCATCAACATTACTTCCAACTCCTGAGGAGGGCACACCACACAGCTGCCTGCAGGAAATTGAACAGTTAGCTTTACCTAGACAAGATCTCACAGATATACCCTTGGATAATGCCAAGGTGACATATTACGTGGACGGCTCATGCAGAAGGGGTCCTACAGGAAAGAATCTGGTAGGGTATGCAGTAGTTACAGACACTGAAATTTTAGAAGCCCAATCCTTACCACATAACTTATCTGCACAAGCAGCAGAATTGATAGCTTTGACGAGGGCATGTACTTTAGCAAAAAACAAGTGTGTGAACATATATACTGATAGTCGGTATGCTTTTTCTACAGTACATGTATTTGCACAACAATGGAAAAATAGAGGAATGATAACATCTAGTGGAAAACCTATTAATCATGCGCAATTTATTTTGGAGTTATTAGAATCTATTCAGTTACCTACCAAAGTAGCTATTTGTAAATGTGTAGCTCATACAAAACAACAGGATAAGATATCAAAAGGCAATGCATGAGCTGATGCAGCTGCAAAGCAAGCAGCCTCAGACTCAGAAACTTTACTTTTGAATGAGGAATTACAACCCTCTGAGATTTTAGATTTAGACATGTTAAAAACAATGCAGACACTTACTACAAAAGCAGAAAAACAAAAATGGGTAAAACGAGGTGCAGTTCTTGAGACTGGACTGTTCATTTCCAAAGAGAGAAAACCAATATTGCCGTCTAATTTATTTAGATATGCAGCTTTGCTGAGCCATGTGCAGTGCCATGTCTCAAAAGGGGGGATGGTACAGTTAGTAAACCGAATATTCCAAACATATGGATTCACAAATTATGCACAAAAATTTTGTGCAGCTTGTCATACTTGTAACAAGCACCATGCACAAGGGGCATTTAAAACCAAGCAAGGAAGTTTTCCTATACCACCATACCCGTTCCATACTATTTGTATGGATTTTATAGAATTGAATAAGTGTGAAGGGAAAAGGTTTTGTTTAGTTATTGTAGACATGTTTTCCAAATGGGTAGAAGCTTTTCCAACCAAAAACCCGGATGCAGCAACAGTGGCGAAAGCCCTGATAAAAGAAGTAATCTCAAGATTTGGCATTCTGGAAAGGATCTATAGTGACAACGGCACTCATTTCATGAATCAGACAATCCAGCAACTTGGGAGATTTTTTGGTATCTCCTTAAAGAACCATTGTGCCTACCACCCACAGTCAGCAGGACTGGTAGAAAGGTACAATGGTACCCTCAAAAATAAGCTTAGGAAGCTAGTTGAGGAAACCCAAAAGAATTAGATATACTGTCTGCCTTTGGCACTGCTGAGTATGAGAACGGTTCCAAATGTAAAGGGTTTGACTCCCTTTGAAATGGTTTTTGGGAGAGCATATTATGTGCCTCAGTGGAAAGCTCTCATACCTGCAGAGCAAGAGGCTGACAGTTCATTAGCTAGTTATATGAGGAAACTGTTAACAAATAAATCTGTTTTGCAGTTTAACTCTTTTTCAGATAAGGAACAGACCAGACCGGTGGAAGCAGTCTTGGCCCCTGGGACATATGTGTGGCTGAAAGTGATGAAAAGGAAGAATTGGGCAAGTCCAAAGTGGGAGGGACCATACCAGGTTCTGTTGGCAACACCTACTGCAGTTAGAGTGGCTGAGAGGACGTCCTGGGTTCATTTGCCACATTGCAAACCGGTAAAAAACTTTCAACTTGATAAAAACTTTGTGACTGATACACAACCAGACTGAGATGGCCAAAAACAAAGCAAATAGAAATTTAGATCAACCCCAGAGATGTTGCATAATCATTTTGTTGAGTGTACATTTATTGACTGTAATTGTGACAATTTTCCTCTTGTTGTGGTTTATCCTACACACAACCACACAAGTGAAAGTGGGAAGGCGTGATGAAACGTCTATAGACTGGCATCCAAATTTTAACATATACCTAGCCATGAAACGTGTATATGCAGAGACTATGAACATTTCAAATTGCTGGGTTTGTACAGCTATACCAACAGCATATGGAGGACTGATAATGTCCGCTGTCCCTTTGGGGATAAATGAGACTTGGGAGAATTTTCTCTTCGATACAAAAACTGTGAGATCACAGGACAAAATAGCTTTATTTTTACCAGTCACACAAAAAGGAATTGTATGTTTTTATAAAAATGATACCCTCCAGGTGGGCTGGAGCAATTGTAACATAACCATATCTTACCAATGTTATATTAAGAATAGTAATGGAAATACTTTTTGCAATACTAATTATGATTCATATTTGAACTCATTGAAAACAACCATGAATGACATTCGCAAGAATCCAGTTTTGTTTAAACAATTGTCAGTTATAGATCAGAAAATGTTTCATGCAGGGCTGATGCATATTAGTACTAAAGTAGAAAACTGTTATTTTATTTGTGGGAAAAAGGCATATAAATGGTTACCTGAGAATTGGTCCGGCAGTTGTTTTTTGGGTTATCTGGTTCCGGCAATAAGACATACTGCAGAATTACCTTTGGGTAAGATACAAAACATGAGAGAAGCAGCTCAAAAACCTGAAGGTCCAGTTGAAAAACCTATGAATCCAGTCGGAAAGATCGAAGCTGGCTGGAAAGATCATAATGCCATGAAAGACAAAAGCAAATTGACTCATATGGACTTGAGTGACAGTGTTATATCCTGGGCAGGAATATTCCCAGCCTATGGAGCAGTCAAATCGATCTGGGAGCTGAGGAAGTTGTCAAAACTTCTCGAAGTAATGAGTAATGCAACTTTTTCTGCCCTAGAATTGGTGACTGATGAACTGAATGCAATGAAAACTGTTGTGCTGCAAAATCGGATGGCTCTTGACTTCACCCTAGCAGTGAGAGGTGGTACGTGCGCGCTTATCAAAGAAGAATGCTGTGCGTACATACCAGATAACAGGCATGAGATTAATAACCACCTAGAGGTAATTCAGCAAGTATCAGCCATGACTGAACCAGGCCCAAACACACTGACAAACTTTTTCCAGAATCTATTTGGGGGGTGGGGTTCCATCCTAATGAATATTCTGATTGCCATTTGTGTGGGTATACTCCTAATAGGAACATATGTTTGCTGTGGAATTCCCTGCATGAAAAGATTAATCAAAGATTTTATTGATGTAGCTGTTACTGAAACTTTGTACCAAGATATTGAGATTGAAAAATTGATCTCAGATGACATTTTTTCTGAAGTATAGATTAAATGACTCACCTAGCTGAAAATCCTAAGTGGAAAAGGCTAGGAGATGAAATGACACTATGCATACTTCAAAATAGAATAAAAAGAATTAATAGGGAGGAAAATGTTAGAAAAATGTGTATTTGAATATATGGGAAATGCTAGTTTAAAAGCAAAGTAGTATATAATGCATTTATATATATATTAATCATATAGTAGAAAGGATTAATTCATGCTTAAATGTAAAGTAGTTTTGAAACTGCAGTGTGGCTTGAAGCAAAGCTGACCTTCGACCCTGGCAGATGCTTGCTTAGCAAGTTTTAATGTTTATGCTTTTCACAAATGATTATCTGCTGGGTCAGGAAATTAAATGTGTGAAATAATGAAATCTTCTGCTCTTTCCTGCTGGGATGATTTGGCCTTGTATATGTATTACTGAGATAGCACGCAGCTGTGTGAGAAAGTGTAACAGAGAACAAAGATGTGTATTAAAAGACTGCATCTGCTATTGTATTCGAACTGATATGAAACCTTAAAGAAGTAACTTTACAGAAAGACATTATGTCTGACCAGCTGGATAGCAAGACCGTATTGTAACCAGAGGAAAACTTTTTTTAAATATACAGCATCAGCAGATTTAATGAATAGAGAACTGTAAGCTAAAGTGATGTAGATGCCCTGTGACATACCACGTCAGTAAGGTGGGCACAGCTTGAATGTTAAACCTATATAAAATTGTGTGCTTCCTGTTTCAAGTCAGACAAAATTCTGTACTTGTACGTTTTTTGCCTCCTGGTGTACACTAGTAAACTTTAAATCTGAACCTCCGGTGTATTGAATTCTTGATTTTATTTAACACATTTCCTGTGTTAACAGTTCATAACAGTAACAGGGTTCTTTAAAGCAGTCAAGTACAAGTAATGAGTCTGCAGTATGAGTAGGACAAAAGCATTGACTGCAGGCCAAAGTACAACATTCCAACCTTACATCAGATACACAACTTATTCTTCAGTCTCTTATATTTTCAGTATTTTCTACAATGTGATAGTCAGGCATGAAACATGGGCAAGTCTCACTTAGTCAACAAATGGATTTATTTATTTATTTTATTACTTATTTACATTTGTTGACCAGTAAAATCAGACTGGACACAGGTCTTTTTTCAGAGGAGGCCTGGGGAGAAAAGCTCCACAATAAAGACAACTATTAAAAACAACAATTAATTACAAGTTACAAGAAGTAAAGGTAGGTTTTGTTTAACAATAGTAGTAAACAGTTATAGTTCAAAATTAAATTAAGTATTTAGTTAAATGGTACAACACTTATATCATTGGTGCCATAAAGACTAGCAAGTATTTTAATAGCTGAGCTAGCAGCTATTACCCTTGAATAACAGTGGCTAAGATTACAGCTGAGATATAGGTTTGCAAGCAATGTATTTGGCTGCAATCCAAGGTAGTTAGAGAGGTGGAAGAAAGGGATTTGAGAGGTTGGGGTAGAGATGTTAGAAAACTTTGTTACAGGTGCATGCCCAGTGGTCTTTTAGATGACATTTTAGAGCAGCTTTGAAGTTAGTGTGTGATGACACAGAAGTTATAGTGTGAGGAAGGGTATTCTATAATTTTGCTATAGAGTAGGAGAAGAGAGCTTCTCCAGCAGAGTTCCTGGTTCTAGTTA
This sequence comes from Protopterus annectens, assembly GCF_019279795.1. Classification (NCBI taxonomy): domain Eukaryota; kingdom Metazoa; phylum Chordata; order Ceratodontiformes; family Protopteridae; genus Protopterus; species Protopterus annectens. The sequence goes on along the minus strand of NC_056728.1, from coordinate 1,247,894,736 downwards.
CCAGTAATTGATTTTTGTTGCTGGAGCATAGTGGTCTGGTAGTATGATAGGTTTGGGGTAGAATCTGGAGGGAGGGGACTTTTAGAGGATGATTTAGTAGTTTGTGGGTGAGTGAGAGTTTGGTACCATTGAAGGGGGTGAGGGAGTTCTAGCCAGCCTAGTTCAGTAAGTGAGGTGCAGTGGTGGCTATGGTAGTTTGTGCCAGTGGCAAACCTTGCTATTTTGTTGTAGCAAGCTTCGAGTTTGCCTAACTCACTTTGCCTTAGGTTGGTAAATATTGGAGAGGCATACAGTAGGGTGGAGATAAGGTGGCTATTTGCAACTGAAATCTTGGCTGTTTTGGTGAGGAATTCCTTATTTCTGTATAAAGCTCCTAGTTTTTTGTGTACTTTTTTATGGTTAACGAGACGTGGTTGTTAAACTTGAGGTTATTGTCAATTCCAACTCCAAGTAGTTTGGTGTGGTCTGTTGGTGGGATAATGGTATTGTCACTGGTTTTAATATTAAATTGGTGGGTGTTTAGATTGTGTTTGGTGGGTTAGAAGATGATGAGTTTTGTTTGGGTTAAGTATTTAATGTGCATCTGAAAGCCAAGTTTTAACTGAGGAAAAGGCTTCCTGTGTGGTCTTCTGAAGTTCAGGTAGGGAGTGGGCTGAGCAGATGATGGTGGAATCATCTGCATACTGTATGAGAGTGGCTTGTTTGGTAGCAGAGGCTAGATTATTAGTGAATATGGAGAAGAGTAAGGGTCCAGGGATGGATCATTGGGGAACACCTATTAAGACAGGGAGTTGGGGGGATATATCTTTATGCCAAACAATGGATTGATCGCAGTTAGTCATGTAGCTCTAGAACCAGTTTGTGACAGATTGAGAGAAGGATAGAGTATTGAGGACAGTGATGAGTTGTTTATGAGAGACCATGTTAAATGCTTTAGATAGGTCTAGGAAAGTTGCAGAGGTGAAATAGCCATTGTTTTTATGTTGAAGGATTGTATTAGTGAAAGCAAGTAAGGCAGTGGTCGTGCTGTGGTATGGTTGGAAACCATGTTGTGTGTTAGATAGCAGGTTGTTAGTAAGGAGGTAGTTTAGAACTTGAGAGTGAATGCATCTCTCACGTATTTTTGATAGAGGAGACAGAATTACTATGGGCTGGTAGTTGGTTAATTCTGTGGAGGGCCCACCTTTGTGGAGGGAGATAATGTGGGATATTTTCCATTGTGAAGGGACATAGCTTTCAGATAAAGATCAGTTAATTGGGATTGCAACTGGGTAGGCTAGGGCTTCAGCTGCAATTTTAAGGTACTCAGCTGGGAGGTTGTCAGCTGCTAGTTTTGTGGGCTTTAGTTTCGATAAGAGTTTTTTTATGTTGGAGGTAGGGATAGGAGAGTAAGCAAATGCAGTGGGCAGGTTACTAGGTGTAGTTGGAGGGGGTAGGGGAGAGGGGCTGTGTTGTTTTGCTAGTGATAGAATGGTTTGTGAGAAGTGAGTGTTGAAAGAGGTGGCAATGTTTTCAGAGGAGTTTGTTTTGCTTGGTGGAGGGATTCCTACTTTCCTGGGTGGAGGATGGAGTTGATGGTTGGTCAGAATTGTTTAAGGTTGTTTTGGGTGGAGTTCAGGGCAGACTGGTAATATAGGATTTTGTCTTGCTTTATTAATTTTTTGACTTTGTTGTGTAATTCACAGAATTTCTGTCCATCAGAGGGTTTTTATGTCTTGTGCCAGTGATTCCAGGCCCTATTTCAGTTTTTCATTTCTGATCTAGTGGCTTTTTGTAGCCATGGGGAGGACTGGGCTTTAACTCTAGTAAATCTTGTGGGCGCATGGGTGTTTAGGACATTAAGGAAGGTGGTATTGAAAAATTGGACAGCGTCATCAAGGTTGAGGTATTTTAGTGGAGTCCATTTGCAGTTTTTTAGAGCTGAGATGAAGTTGTCAGGGTTAAAGTTTACTTTATTATGTATTTGCTGATAGGTAATGGGTTTAGCCTGATATATGTGTTTTTTGAGTATGAAAGTTAGAGTATGATCACTGATGCTATCCAGCAGGCAGCCAGCTGTGTATGACTGGGTGCTGTTGCTGACTAGTACCCAGTCAAGAGTAGAATGCTTGTTGGAATTCTTATTTATTCTGGTGAGGGTCTGGATAAGTTGGAAAAAAACAAGAAGATTTAGATGGTGGGCTGGATGGTGGTTGGAACAGGATAGCCATCATCATCATCTTCTTTCAGCTGTTTCAATTAGGGGTCGCCACAGTGGATCATCTCTTTCCATTTCTTCTTGTCCTCTGCATCTTGCTCTGTCACACCAACCACCTGCATGTCCTCTCTCACCACATCCATAAACCTTATCTTAGGCCTTCCTCTTTTCCTGTTACCTGGCAGCTTCATCCTTACCATCTTTTTCCCAATATACTCAGCATCCCTCCTCAGCACATGTCCAAACCAACGTAATCTTGCCTCTCTGGCTTTGTATCCAAACCTTCCAACCTGGGCTGACCCTCTAATATACTTATTCCTAATTCTGTCCACCCTCGTCACACCCAGTGCAAATCTTAACATCTTTAACTCTGCCACATCCAACTCTAACTCCTGCCTTTTTGTCAATGCCACTGTCTCCAGCCCATATAACATAGCTGTTCGCACTACCCTCTTGTAGACCTTCCCTTCACTCTTACTGGTACTATGTCACAAATCACTCCTGGCACTCTTGTCCACCCACTCCATCCTGCCAGTACTCTCTTTTTCACCTCAATTCCACACTCATCATTATCTGAACTGCTGATCCTTAGTATTTAAACTCATTCAGCTTCGCCACCTCTACTCCCTGCATCCTCACCATTCTTCTATCCTCCCTCTCATTCACACACATATATTCTGTCTTAGTCCTGCTGACCTTCATTCCTCTCCTCTCTAGAGCACATATCCACCTCTCCATAGTCTCCTCCACCTGTTCCCTACTCTCACTATAGATCACAATGTCATCTGCAAACATCGTAGTGCACGGGGACTCCTGTCTGATCTTGTCTGTCAACCTGTCAATCACCACTGCAAATAAGAAAGGGCTTAGAGCTGATCCTTGATGTAACCCACCTCCACCTTAAATGCATCCGTCACTCCCACGCAGACTTCATCACTGTCACACTACCCTAGTACATATCCTGTACCACTCTTACATACTTCTCTGATACTCCCGACTTCCTCATACAATACCACAACTCCTCTCTAGGCACCCTGTCATATGCTTTCTCTAAGTCTACAAAAGCACAATGCAACTCCTTCTGGCCTTCTCTGTACTTCTCCATCAACACTCTCAGAGCAAACATCGCATCTGTAGTGCTCTTTCCCTGCATGAAACTATACTTCTGATCACTAATCATCACATCCCCTCTTAACCTAGCTTCCACTACTTTCCCATAACTTCATGCTATGAGTGATCAGTTTAATCCCTCTGTAGTTACTACAGCTATGCACATCACCCTTGGTACCAAAACACTTTTTCTCCATTCCTCAGGCATCCTCTTACTTTCCAAGATTTCATTAAACAATCTGGTTAAAAACTCCACTGCCATTTCACCTGAACACCTCCATGCTTCCACAGGTATGTCATCTGGACCAACAGCCTTTCCATTCTTCATCCTCTTCATAGCTATCCTTACTTCCTCCTTGCTAATCCATTGTACTTCATGATTAACTATCCCCACATCATCCAACCTTCTCTCCCTCTCATTCTCTTCATTCATCAACCCCTCAAAGTACTCTTTCCATCTGCTTAACACACTCTCCTCTCTTGTGAGTATGTTTCCCTCATTATCCTTTATCATCTTTATCTGCTGCACATCTTTCCTAACTTGGTCCCTCTGTCTAGCCAGTCGGTACAGGTCCTTTTCTCCCTCCTTAGTGTCCAACCTTTCATACAACTCTTCATATGCCTTATCCTTTGCCACCTCTCTCGTTGCCATGCACCTCATCTCCTTATACTCCTGTCTACTTTCTTCTGACAATCCCACTTCTTCTTTGCCAACCTCTTTCTCTGTATACTCTCCTGTACTTCCTCATTCCACCACCATGTCTCCTTGTCCAGATGTCATACCAAGCACCTTTCTAGCCGCCTCCCTTATTAGCTCTGCTATAGTTACCTAACTATTTGGTAACTCTTCACTGCCACCCAGTGCTTGTCTTAACTCTTCCCTGAACTCCACCTCACAATTGCCCTTTTTCAATTTCCACCATTTGATCCTTAGTGCTGCCCTTACACTCCTCCTCCTCTTCTTGATCACCAATGTCATCCTACAAACCACCATCCTATGCTGCCTAACTACACTTTCCCCAGTCACCACTTTACAGTCTCCAATCTCCTTCAAACTGGCCCTCTTACATAAGATATAATCCACCTGTGTGCATCTTCCTCCACTCTTTTATGTCACCCTATGCTCCTCCCTCTTGTTAAAATACGAATTCACCACAGCCATGTCCATTCTTTACACAAAATCCACTACCATCTGACCTTCTGCATTCCTTTGCTTAACACCATACCTACCCATCACTTCCTCATCCCCTCTGTTCCCTTCACCAACATGCTCACTGAAATGTGCTCCAATCACCACTCTCTCACCCTTGGGTACAGTCATCACCACTTCATCCAACTCATTCCAAATTTTTTCTTTCTCATCCATCGCACACCCAACTTGTGGAGCATATGCACTAACAACATTCATTACACCATCAATTTCCAGATTCATAAACATCACTCTAGCTGACACTCTTTTCATCTCCATAACACTCTTAGCATACTGTTCCTTCAGGATAACTTCTACGCCATTTCTCCTCCCATCCACACCATGATAAAAAATTTGAACCCACCTCCAATACACCTAGCCTTACTCTCCTTCCATCTGGTCTCTTGCACACACAATATACCAACCTTCCTTCTGTCCATCATATCGGCTAGCTCTCTCCCTATACCAGTCATACTGCCAACATTCAAAGTTCTGACCCTCAGTGCCACAGTCCTAGCCTTTCTCCTCTCTTCCTGCCTTTGGCCACACCTTCCCCCTCTTCTCCTCCTTTGGCCAACAGTAGCCCAATTTCCATCAGCACCCTGTTGGCTAACAGTGCTGGAGTCAGTCATTGTTAACCCAGGCCTCAACCGATCTGGTTTGTAAATATTTACTGCTGTCCGCATGAATGATTTGGCAAAGTTTTACGCTGGATGCCCTTCCTGACACAACCCTCCCCATTTATCCAGGCTTGGGACCGGCACAAAGAAATGCACTGGCTTGTGCATCTCCAGTAGCTGGGTTGGAACAGGATAGCCAGTCTATATTAAAATCACCTAATATTATGGTTTCTTGTTGAAGGTGATGATTTACCCAGCTGAGGAGGTTTTCTAGTGGAGGGATATCGTTGCCAGGTAGGAAGGAGCATCCTATTATGTCAATGGTCTTGTCTTTGTTAACTTTTAGGTTGGTATAAATTATTTCTTCTTTCTCCATTAGGGGGGCCAATAAGTTTAGGATTTGAATATTAAGATTCTGTTTATACATTACAGCTACACCACCCCCTTTTTTGTACAACCGATCTTGTCTTAGGATATTGTAGCCTAAAGGGAGAATTTGCTCACTGGTAATGTAAGGTTTGAGCCAGGTTTCAGCATGGAGTTCATGGATTTTGTTTTTATACTTCTGATATTTAGGCTTAAGATAAGGAGGTCAGTTGGTTTCCTATTGGATGTAATTTGAGGGTGGGTGAGGTTGTTAGGCTGACTATCAGTGGAAGAGTTGTGGGGTCCAGGGTTTGGGTGGATGTCTCCACTGAGGGCAAGTATTGTTATGGCTGAGGACGTTAGTTTTAGTAATGAGAAAATTAGTTTAAGTTTTGGGTAGCTTTTTGTTTGGGTGAAGTGTGTGATATATAAAGTAGGTTGAGGGATAGTTTGTAAGGTATTAGGGATGCTTTTTGTTTGTGTGGTGGAGGTGATACCTTAAGTGGGTTGTGCAGTGGGATGTATTTGTTGTGAGAATTGCATGAATAGTTTGATGGTGTGACATGAGTGGTGGTGACTGTAGTTGTGCAGTGGAAGTTGTTTGGTGGGGGTATAATGGTGTTTTGGTAAGATGTAATGTGTACAAGAAAGGTGCATGTAAGGAGTATAGGTAGAGTGTATAGGATCATGGTACTCGAGGTGGAAGGTTGATGGTAGGCTGGAGGTGTGGTAAGAGTTTGTGCTGCAGGTGTGGTTGGTTGTGATTGTAACGGGAGGGACGTTTGGCTAGAATAAGTGTAGGTGTGCTGGGGGTGGATGGGATATGGGGGCAGGGAGAGGAGCGAAGCAAGCGTAGTGAGCGGATGGGCAGAAACACTATTTGTTGTACATATCAGCTCAAACCAATCAATAGGCTAATACAACTCAGCACTAGTGGAAAGTTTGTAAGGTAAGCCAGTATTGCTAGACTCGCTTAAGTAAACCATAATTCTTTGCCTTTTAAATAAAATGCCTTTTTACTTTGAGTAGAGGGATGTATACTATACAGGGAAATGGAAAAAAAAAAACAATGAAGGAAGGTTATGCAGCTGTCCTTCTTGGTGAAACATGTCAAAATTATAGTAAAGGCTTAGGCAGATAAATGTATAAAAAATTACCTGTGTCTTTAGCATTAAACTCCTGGGTTAGAGTACACTAGCAATGGGACACAGGCTGTAAAGGAAAGAAGAAAGAGAGGTTGAGTGTACAGAAATGATCCCTGGAAACCTTGAGGCAGCTTGCCAGACCACAGTAGAAACAATCAGTTAAGGTATGCCTCAAGACAGTGGAGCAGTTAAGAGAGGCAATTCCTAGAGGTCAGAAAGTTACGCATGTAATAGCAGCCTAACACATGCTGCTTTATTAGGTGTGTATAGTTTTGCAGCTCTTGATATTGCCAGTTGCTAAAAAGAGAGAAGAATAGAGGGGATAAAGTTCAAGGGAAAGGGTAGGGGAGTCCAACACTATATGAGTGAGTGAGCATGCCACTTGACAAATAAGCACTAAAGTGTTTCACTATAGAAACTTGTCTAGTACAGCAGGAAGATTAATGAAACTAATAGGTCCCCTGCAGGTAAGATGAAGGCTTGTATTTTTTGCCATGAGGAAGCTGCACTGTATGTTTCCAAATGAACATTCAGCATAAGACATGCAAATTAATGAAAGATCATTCTAAGACTTGGCTTTACTTTGAAATACATGAGACCTAAATATCAATTAATAGTAGTTGTTGTGGATTTTCTAGGAAGCCAGTGATATATGTGGCATCAGAAAATGTAAGACCCTTACTGTGGAACCTCTACTAAGAATGATATTATTATAATTATTATTATTATTATTATTATTATTAATAGTGGTCGGAGGAAGAGATAGTAGTAATATTGATCAAGCTTTATTTGATATAGGTGGGGACACATAACTATATCATTATTATCACTGTTGTTTTTGTTATCATTGTCATTGCTATTTAATTGTTTCTGTTTTTGTTGTTTTCATCATTATTGTTGCACTTTTGTCAGTGGATAGTTACTCTGGCGAAGACAAAACAGTTTTGAGCTAAACATTATCTGAAGCCTGTAATAAATCTGGTATGTTTATTTTTGAAATGTATTTTTATTCTAATAACTGTTGGAACAGATCTATTTTCATTAAAGTTAGAAAATAGTTACCTCATTTGCATGCTGTTAAAAAGATTATCACATAAGTAGTTTAATAGAAACCAAAACACATTAATTAGTATACAATTGCAATACTATTTCCCTGACTTACTAGAAATTGTGTCAAGCTGTCAGTTGATACATGCATTGATGACTTTGTTATGTTAAAGCCCACATATATTGTATACTTTGAAGTCTTAATGGTAACAAAAGTCTTCAGCAGAAATATTATTTTTAATACTCATGCAAATTATTTATTTAATAGACATCGACATATACTATACAGTTGTGCATGTCCAGAACGTAACAGCTATAAATTATGTTTAGACTACTAAGTTGCATATTATGTGCATCTGTGTACTTGTCCATAAGTAATATCCAAAATATTTAGTTACATGTTAGTTGGGTAAACTATTGCCCAGTAAGTTACTATTTCGTCATTATTGCAAAAAAGAAAAAAAACACCCCCATCTCCTTCTTAGTTTGCATGTTTTTCCCAATTTTAAAGCCTTTCTTTATGATCTGCAAAGTGTTTTTAAGTGTTTGAAAAATGCAAACTAAAGCCACATTCCTGCCATTCCTCCTTCTCTTACTTACTTTATTGTGCACATCATTCAAAAAGTCTGACTATTGAATACCAATCTTTTCATCTTGTGATCTTTGCTTATTATAAGCTGTTTGGTATTTGGTGATTTTGCTTTGAAGACATCTGTTTGTAAGTCTGTTTAGTACAGGGCGAACACCATTGCCTAATGGTGCGGTCAAGCATGCGCTGCTCACAAGAGAAATGCATTGTTCAACTTTTGTCCCCATTCTTCACAAAGCTTGCAACTTGAAGTGTTCCTGAATACAAAAACAGCAGTTTTAAATGTCAGCTGAAAAAAAAAAAACATCAACTTACTCAGATACTTGGGAGCATAACTGTTGGAGACTCCTAGATACACAGTTTTCATCTAATCTTAAATTTGTTCAGGCTATTTTTGTCCGTGTCTTCATTCAAAGGCAATACAATATTAAGAGAGCATCATGAAAAAAAACCCACTATAAATATATCATTAATACATGTCACATTGTGGATCCTTATGCTGCAATTGTTCATTGCAAATGTATGTTTACAAAAGAATTGTATTTCCCAGTGTGAAAAGCATTACATTCTGTCAAGAAAGCTGGGCCATGGGTTTAACATGACACAATGCCAACACAGATAATTACATTTAAAACACTATACAAATACAGCACTTCCAATTCCTCCATCCCCTGTATAAAAGCAGTAATATCTGTCTTCTGTTGACAAGACACTGGACAGTAATGTCTCATTTTGGGACACTGTGATCCCATTTGCTACAGCAGATACTTTTATGAAAGCCTATAAATCTAACATCCACTAGAACATAGCACTTCAAAACAGAATTGCATTAATGCATGTGATATAATGCAAATGCCTTTAAGATGTGATTTAATCATATGATTAAAGAGGTTTAGTACTACAATAAAAATACTTCACTACGTGATCTAATTAGGAATCCCTGCCTTCTTTCTTCTGAGTAAAAAATCAAAATAAATAATTCAGATTTAAAAATAAGATGCTGAATGCTACATTCCACAGTTTTCTGTATCAGTGAATTTATGCACTGAATCCCTTGAACATCCTTAACATGTCCATGTTTGGCTTTTGTCTTATGGTAGGTATATATAATGCGCACACACTCACACACATACACACACACACATATATGAAGGCCAGACATACCCTGAACTATTTTTGTTGCTCTTTTGCAAACTGCAAACTGCAGAAATACATATTCACCAGTAAAAGGGGTATTACCTATTCTTTCAGTGTACCACAATTACCTTTTTTATTTATCATTTGTTGACTGGGAAAGTCTGACTAGGTTCCACAGATCCTGGTTTCAGCAGAGGCCCAGGGAGAAATGCTCCAGAAGCATGTCTTTAGAACGTGGGAGGAAACCAGAGTACCCAGAGAAAACCCACACGAACATGCAAACTCCACACAGACGACACCCCAGCTGAGAATCAAACCGGAGAACCTCTTGCTGTGAGGCGACAGCATTAACTGCTGCACCACTGTGCCGCCCAGGTTTTTAAGTAGTATTACTTTCCAATAAATCCCTTCAGAATGTGAGTCTGTCAGAACCACACCTGTGTGATTTGGCATTTCTTTGATTTGTTAGAAATGTCAGGTTTTATACTGCATTGTACAGTGACCTCTGAATTAATAAACTTAGAAAAACTGTGGAGGACAAGTCTTCCCAACATAACAAAAAAACTATAATATGTATAAATAACACATAAACTACAAAATAAATTGTAGTAAGCATAAACAATTACCAGTGCATTTCTTAAAAGTCACTGGACTGATGAATGCATTACTTTGGGATACAAAAGGGCATGTGGAATGCATCCACAGTGATAAAATGCATGCCTTTTGAAATACAGTCTTTTAGTGCAGCACATGCATATTTTCAAAATTGTTTTTCATGTTTAGCCCTCTCTTATAACAACCTGGGGGGTAAGTACCTACTATTTGATTAACTACAGCATTTTCTAGGTGGCAGGCAGAAACATGACAGAATCTATCAACATTTACATGCCATCAGGAAGTTGTGCTTTGAAATGCTATTTAAGAAAGACAGATTGAACTGTTAAAAGTTTTATGAAATGTGTTTCTCATTTGTTGGAGATAGAATTTTCTACCTCTAGGGGTGAGTATGTCAAGATATGTTAGTAAAAAAGAGAAAAAAAAAGGCGTACGCGTGTCAGTTTAGAACTAATGTAATGGCAACTCTAGGACTAAATGAATTACCAACTGCCAATCCAATACTGAAAGTAAAACCTGTCAAGCATTCATGATCTGAGCTTGCTATGGATTGTTGTGTAAATAGGTTTGGTATATTATGAGCTGTAATTTGGTGAATATAGATTTTGCTAATGTGATGGAGCATTAATGGATGAAAGTGCCTAGTAGCTTTTATTTCAAAAGTGATTTTTTTATCCATTCAGTGTATAGGGCCTGCTGTGGTTATGTCACTGAATACATATCCACTGACTGAATGCCAATAGTGTAGCCACGGTGGTGCAGCGGTTAGCATTGTCACTTCACAGCAAGAGGTACTCCTGTTCAATTCTTGGTTGGGTTTCTTTCTGTATGGAGTCTGCATGTCCTCCCTGCAGTCACGTGGGTTTCCTCCAGGTGCTCCAGTTTCCTCCCACATTCCAAAGACATGCAGTAGGTGGAATGGACATTCTAAATTGGCCAAAAGTGGGAATGTTTGTGCAAGTGAGTGGTACAAATGAACTATTGCAGCAGGACTAGCCACACAGAGGTGTAAACCTTGGCTTGAGATGGTTGTTACTGTTGAAGTGACACCTCAGCCCCATGTGCAAAATGGGAAAAGGGGTTGAGGATGGATGGATGGATGGCTTAATGCCAAAACTCTGTGTTAATAATCAGGTTCCATAGTGCCATATGAAGCAACAGAAAGATTTTCGTAAGCAGATCACAAATGTACTGCTATTTTACATATCCTGACTGCCCAGTGTGACTAGTTCCAACCTTTTATTCTATTAATTTACTGTACTGTGAGGTCACAGTAAGAATATGTGCTGTTTTCTCCACTGCAGTCAAGGCCAACATTAGACATAGGTGAAATAAGCAACAGCCTAGAGTGTCATGTTTGAAAGGGCACTCTTTTGAATTTATTTGTTTAGTTTTTTTATCAACAAAATACATCCTTTTGTTGCTCAGAAAAGAATAAATAAAAATAAATAATACAAAAACACGTGACTGTCCCTCAGCACAACAGGCACCCCAGGAAGGAAATGCTCCACTGGACTTAATCAGTCAAGTCAAGCAACATGACCTTAGACCGCGCAACATTCAAACTGGTTGGTACAAAGTGGTAAAGCTCACAGTATTGAGTCTCTGCATCAATTTGACTCATTTTATTTTTTTTGCTTTATTTATTTATTTTATTTTATAATCAAAGGTTCAAACTCTAGCATATGGCTTTACTGATCAGCTATATCTTCAGCTTGGGAGTCAGGACTTTTTAAATTCAAAAATAATTGTGGAGAGTTGCTGAATGGTGTGAGACAACTATGATGTTAGTGTTATTATTTTTTTTTCATGATGCTGGCAGCTATCAACCAGATATATTTGCATTGTTTATACCTTTGTGATTTGTGTGAATATGGTGCAATTTGGAATACTTTAATGTGTAGAAACGTATCTGTATGGACTACCAAAGTGAAAATTATTACATGACCATCAGCAGAATATCCAGATCTTTGCATCATATTTTTGGTCTGTTCTTCATAAAATTTGTGGTTTTTTGGGCAAGTCACTGAGGATTGAAGTCACAAGACAATGGCTTACATTTGAGTTTCTAACTTCATATCCTTCAGAAAATGCATGCTAATTATAAAAAATTGTTATTCTAGCCACTATCTACATTTATAAGAGCAATATTTCCAATTTGCCCTGATTTTGGACCTTTGTCCTCTCATTATTTTTGGCTTTGGTCAGAATTTCTGAACAGTTTAAGGTATGGTCATCAGATCTAATGGCTATAACTGTTGGGGGATATACCTCTCAACTATCCATAATTATGGCTGGATTCATATTATATGATCAAACGCTAGAAACAGCAAACAATCTATTATCAAACCCAAATGTACAAAACCACAAAATGTCAAAGGAATGGATCAGTGAATTTTTTCCCAGGGAAAAAAATTACTGATCCAAAAAAAAAATGCACAGGCAATATAAAGTGGGGGGATTCACCCCACCCCCCACCTTAAATATACCAACTCCAAGATCACACCACAGTGAAGAGAGCAGCAAAGTCCAGAGAACGGCCCAGCAAATGTTTTCCCTGGGAAAAAAATTGCTGATCCACTCCTTCGATATTCTGTGGTTTCGTGCATTTAAGTTCAACAAATGAGTGTTCGCTATTTCTAGCATTCGATCATGTAATAGGAACCCATTGTGGCTCAAACTTTTGGTCTGTCCCTCTTAATTCATAGTAATACTAGTAATCTGGGGAGAAAAGGTGGTGAATTGCGCCTAATAAATAATGGCAATAATTAGAGTTAAAGGCTTTGCTTGTTTCAGAAAATGCATATTATTTCACGCTCTAAACTTTTATCAACTCCTTATGTTAACTGCACTAGTATTTTAATATGTGTCGTTGATTTTTTGTTTCTTTGGCTTTGTCCCTGATTCTGGAGATAAGAGATTAAGAGATGGCTGCATGGAAGTAACTGACGCTGTTATCTTTTGCTCAGTTTTAATTGGTTTCTACTATCTGGTTTTGCATGACTGGTGTGCTTTTGAGAGACATAAGATGGGCTACTTAACTTGACACTTCATATGGACAGACAGAATAGGTATAATTGCTGGGCAGTGTGTGAAAGGAAATTGCTAAGTGCCTGCTGCTGTTTGTTTATTGTTCTGGCTTTGCATGACTGGTCTGATTTATGTGAACCAATATGAAATATTTAATGTGTGGCAAATGTTTGTTTGGAGCAAAGGTGAAATTCATTACATGGCCATTCTCTTTTATCACAATCCAACAGATGGATTGTACACAGATGTGGCTATAACTGCTTGGTAGGGAGTACTGCAAAGCTTGTGTCAAAATTCAGTTGTACAGCCTTGGTGTTTGAGAGTCACGCCCATGAGAAATTCTAAAGGTCTGTGTATTCTGTGATGTATTTTATCTTTATGGAGAAATGACCATAAACTGACCAAGTGACTCCTCTGCCTTTAACCACATCTAGTCTAATACCATCCCTGCTCAGAGCTGTATGCAGAAGGTCACTGTAGCTTGTATCGGAAGCTGGAAAAGAAGTAATTTCTTCTTTAACCTTCTTCCCAAACCTCAGAGGTCACTGCCTTGTGTTTCACTGGGGACAGTTTAGTCACTATTTCTTTCACTTTACTCATAAACTTCAGAGGAGTGCACATTGGGTCAATAAGCTTGTACAGGAGCAGTGTAATGTCTCAACATTACTGTAATTATTTTTTCCACACAGTCATACATCAGGTGCATATACAGATGGTTATCTTTTTGAGGCAGGGAAAAAAGCTTTCTGCTTATCTATGTCTTGTTTTCTCAGTTTTGTCTAAGTCTGATATCAGTGAGGTACATTGCCAGTGGCTGCCTTTTGTGGGTAGGGGTGAAAAGGCATGCTGTATATTCATAATGTGAGCAGTAACTTGAAATATGTTTGTGGGCATTTATCCTTTAATTTTCATTCCAATTTAATACCAGAGCAGGACAGACAGAAAGTGACTAGCCTTTATAAGGTGGTATAGTGAGGCAGTTACCCTTTCCAGAAATGATTTCTGTACCATCAGAAGTATTTGCCTTCTGTGTTTATTGTGCACTGCTATTCAGATAAGCCTTGGGAACAGCTAATTTCGTATTGTGGTTGAATTTATTATGTATGATTGTTGTTCAGGTCATCATTGAATCAAAAGGTTGGAAACAAATTCTAACATACATCTCACAACATCAATAACCCTATGGCTTCTGGTGCCTAGTAGCCTGTAGACCCCTCCTGTAATTTAATTATTACAGTGCAGCCTCGGTCAGTTTGGGAGTGTTGGAAGGATTCAAGGAAAACCAAAGCTGAAGAGCAAGACTGAATGTCTTCCCGTAATTGTGATTTTTGTTCAGACAATCACTGAATGAAAAGGTTGTTTTTAAAAAAATGTAAAATGTACCTCAGAGCATTTAGACTCCCCATGGCTTCTAGTTGCCTAAGCCCCCCCAGTTTATATCTATGTTTTGTTTTATACTTACAGATTTTTCTCTCTCAATGGTGTTGCACTTTTTCACTTCTTATACCAAGTGCTTGTTTCATCCTGGAGCATGGTGCTTTGTAATAACTATGTAGAGGTACTGAAGGCATACCTTTTGATATTGTTTATAACATTACATTTCTTCCCAATGTTGATAACCTGTTGCCTCTATTATACAGATTGCTTAATTGCTTGGAAGGTGTCCCTGATAGTTCATCCCAGGGGTGAATTCAGTCCAGTCTGTATTATGAGCACTGAGAAGGAAATGTAGGGTGAAATCGAATCCTATTATGAATATGACCTTAGTGCCACGGCATGTGGAAAGTATCCCATTACAATTAAGTGCATTTATACAAGTCGAAGGTAGAGAAGGAAACTTTATTTACAGAAGTAAGCAAGACAAGGTACTCATATTTTCTCTTTTCAATACATTAAACTTAATGTTAGGGAAGCTAATAATTTTTGGAGGCCACAGTACAGCATGGTGTTGGCTGACCATGACAGGGTATGGAAAAAGGCTGTACTTATTTTTTTCCACATAGATTTGCAACATAAAATGGTACAGGCCAGGGTAGGTGGGTTTGGGAGACTTTTTTTTCTTGGATGGTATGCTACAATCAAATCTTTGGATAATAGGAAACATATATGCACCCAGTAGAGGGAATACTGAATTTTATCAATTTTTTTACAGTTTGGAAGAACCAACTGGTAAGGAGAACCATACAGTAATGGCAGGTGATTTTAAATATGTTAGCCTCACAGTTAACTTGTATGACTAGAAAGAATATCACAGAAGTTGTTAAGCATGGGTTAGTGACAGGGTTATAAGCCAGCCATAAGAGCTAAAATAATCGCAAAGGATGGCAGGTGACAGACTATTGGGGAGAATGTCTTAGGAAAGAAAGAAAGGCAGCTTTGTGAACTCTGCATAATTTAATCAATCTAAGAGGGAAAAACATTAGCCCCTTTAGATGCGGAAACTAAAGCCAAGAAAAACTATCCCCAAGATTTAATAAAATCTGTGTAGGCACCGTGTAGAGCCTATATGGAATGTATCCATGTACACAGCCACGGCCCCACCTCGGCAGCACACCATGCATATTAATGATGGCACACTACAGAAGGACAGCATAGGAACAGGGATATTGAATCTGTGTAGGGAGAAGTGCAGAGGCTACCCATGGCTGTAGATGCATACAGGGTGATGCTCCCTGTACTGCTCCCCACTACTGTTGCAATGCTGTGAAGTATGTCAGATGTTTAATATTTTATTCTAATTTTTTTCCCATTTTCTGCATGTTTGCACAGTGTGGAGTGCAGTAATGCCAAGCTGTGCTCATATATAGAGAGCTGACACCTGCCAAACATCTAAAAATAGAAACTTAAACAACAGGAAGGCCACTTACAAAAACGAACCACGTCCTTAAATTGGTTGTAAAGGTTTAATAATGTAAAGCAACTCACCATACAAACTGCTTTTCGTCCCATTCAATCATAAAACTTCATCAGACAAGATACCTCAACAGTAAAAACACCTTTAAATAGTGCAAGTGAATAAGGTATAAGCCTTTGACTGGTTGGTTGTACACTCTCTATTTCCTCCTTCAGTTTATGTCACTAAGCGTTCCAAATGCCAATACAATGTATACCATATTAAAAGTGTATCAGTTTAAATTCCATCTATGTAAAAACTAAAAAATAACAACAACATAGCAACATCAAAATTCCATTGCTTAAAACTAATTAAAGCTAAAATTAAATTGAAATAGAAATAAATCTATGTTAATACTAGTAATAATAATAATAATAATAACACTAATCACATTAAAAATATAACTCATATCAAGGGCTACCTAGCCAAGCTTTTTAATTTCAAAATACATAAAATAGATAGTAACAATAAATGAATGAATTCCTCACTACTAAGTCAACAGAAAGTAGAATCCAAGCACCAAAAAAAATCAAACTGTTGCACCACGGCCAGTGATATGCAAACACAACACCAGATAAAATCTTATAGGTTTGTTTATTTGATAAAACAACAAAATTGCTTGATAAAAACTTTGTCATTGACGAGAGGAGCACAAACAAAAACAATGCTCAAGAGATAAAGTCTTTTTCAGTCCTTGTCATTGACAGTATAAACAGTTTTTTTCAATAGTAAATGCCCACACGTTGCTCCATATATAAAAAAGATAAATAGTCCCAAAAGTGATGAGGTTACTATCCTCTAGATGTCAATGAGAGCCTGTTATCCAAAGATACATTTACAGGCAAAGTTCATTCACCAAATAAAATCTTCACCTTTGTGAAATACCAAGTGGTAATAAAATTCTGCTGTTAAAGCTCGTTGACAAATGTAGACATAAAAGTTCCAAAACAAAGGACCCCAAATACACGATAAGCGCTTTTGGTTTTCACCTTCTTCAGATCGTAGGGGGGTTGAAAAAATGCTAGACTTTTAAAGTAACTTGTAACCAATAGTCATGCGCCAAATCTGGCACCTTAAACAACGACATACCTTCTATGCAAATAAAGTGCTCAGTCATTGTATTCTCAGCCAATGGGTTGCTGATAACTGTCGTCCATAAACTTGACTGGAATTCTAAAATTATGGCATCAGATGGATTATAACCAATTAAACATCAAATGATTCTTCAAAAAAAGGGTGTATATCTTGTATTCAAATGAGATGTCCAGTCGTCTTCTTAGACCAATCAGTTGTTAAAAAACATATAGCGTTCAAGGCTATGAAGGATATAGTGTCAGTTCTTCTATCTCTTTAAATTGCAATATAAAAAATAGCGGGGCTGCAGATAGTATTTCGGGATGTCAAAACTCAACAATACTGTCATATCTTTCAATAACAGGTATACAATACCCTGTTGTCACACTTTTGCTAATATCCTGTCTCTTCTGATGAAAAGATTTTTACTCATATGATGGATATCAGAAAGACTTCAATAATAATAATTTCATGAATAAATCTTTGGTCTTCTAGTTTTTAATATAGGTTTTATAGGTACATAGGCATTTAATCCAGGAGATCTATCAGCTTGCAAGTTAACAATCCATGTTGCCTCACTAAGTTCTGTTATGTTGGTAATATTGCCTCTTTTGATATTAGGTATCACATGCTCAATGGCTTTAAAACTAAAGCCATGATTAGGAAATTCTTTAATATGTGCTGCAAGTGCATTGTGAGTATCAAGTTTGCGAATATCATTCAAATGCCTTAGTATCCTTCTTTTGAATAATTGATTCGTCTTGCCCACATAGAAACTGGTGCAGTTGTTACAGGTAGCTAGGTACCATATATTTTTTGATATTACATGTCACCTTACAGTTGAAATGAAATTCCTTAGATGAAATAGGGTGTACAAAAATTTCTTCATCAATATGGCAACACGCCATACACCACATGGAAAGGTACCTTTACCTAGTAGTTTTCTTTCTTGTAAAGCCATCCTTATTACACAGCAATCTTGATATTTTTCTATTTTTTGGCGCATATCCAAAGCGAGGTTTAGGACTCATTATATTGTGTAAAAGTTTGAATCCTGTGACAATATAAATAAATCTTACGATGACTTCTTTAATTTGTTGATTATCGGTACTATATGTTAACATCAATCTCAATGGTGACTGGTGACTACTGGCCACCCCGTGGCTATAATTTGATCACCACCTCCTTATCTGATGTTATTACCAGAGTTGTATCCCGCCTATTGAAGTTTCACCAATAATGATCTTCCAAGCTCCCAGGTCAGGGTTAACCTCCTTCAAAGGATATCCACGCTCCAACAAACATCTCGTAAGATTGCTAGTTTCAGCTTCAACTACTTCTTTTTCTAGAAGTGCACCTTTCTCAGTTCTGTCATCTCATTTTTCATGATGTTTTTTAGTCACATGCCTAGATGCATGTTATTCCTCTATGAAGATAATGATTCTTCCAAGTTGATTTTATGGAATATGGAAGTTTCATAATTTTCCTCATTACTTCTATATATATGGACATCAAGAAAATTAATTTCTATCGGTGAGCAAGCACTCGTAAATTTTAAGCATGTGGTTGTAGTATTCAAATACTGTACAAAAAGTTTTAAACTGGCACCTTTTCACCGCTCAATAACAGAAAAGGTGTTGTCCACAGTTTAGCGACATAGTATTCTCACACAACGCATGCCATGGATTCCGGGCGGCTTGAGATGAAATGTCTTTTCCCATTCTGGATAATACTATATTAGCATAATTATTGGATCACAAAGTGCCCATATAACACCCTCATCATTGCCAATAGATATCCCGACCATAATGCGAAAAAAATTATTGTTCAATATCATCTTCTAATAAGTGAGCAATTAATTCAAGCTGATTCTGGACCATCTTTATTACTTACTAATGTTTGACTGTTTTTTAATCCTATTTTCATTTGGTATACAGGTAAACAGACTTGTGACATCCAACGCAACCAGCAGAAGAGATTGTGAGTTGCATGCTGAAGATATGGCATGCTTAAATCTTGCTTAAAAAATCGTCTGTATCTCATAGTACTGTGGTGGGTATAGAAAAGTATGTTCCTTAATTTTCTCTCATGAACAAAAGTCATAGTCTCTGTGGAAGCCACCCCCTGCCCAGTTACACTATAGGGCTAAATGGAGGATTCAGTAATTTCCTGATGCACTTTGGGAAGTCCATCTAATAGATGGAATAGTGGATGTTCAATCTGAAAATTCATATTCATCGAATGAAACTATGAGTCCCTTTGAATGACATTGAGTGTAGTCGTAAATCGAAATGGACCCATGAATATGTTGATCTAGTTTCTGCGAATTGACCAAAATATATGTCCTAGAATCATTTAATAATTCCTTCATCCCAGCTTTATACTTATCAGCTGCCAAGACCACAATACTACCTCCTTTGTCAGCTGGTTTTATAACTATTCCATCATTTGATTGTAAATTGCATATCGCTACTCTCTCTCCAATGGAGATATTGTGAAAATGTTTCGTATCTTTGCCCGTTCTTATTCTCATGACTTCATCAGTACACATACGTGTAAACAGCTCAAGGGCTGGATGGTTGGTAGGAACAAAAGAACTGGGTTTCTTAAGAGATTTTTGATCTTTATCTTTCAAACCAAAGATATTCTTTAGAGATACATTCCTTGTAAAACATTTCAGATCAAAAACAAATTCACTTAGGTCTGATTTCATGGAGGGAATAAAAGGTAAACCTTTTCCTAACACACTTAGCTCATCTCTAGTCAGGACATAATCAGATAAATTCATAACTAACGACCCTTTATTTATTTCTTAGTCTTTTTTCACGGGCACTAAGTCAGGACAGGAAAAGAAAAAAGACTATGAATTAAATAAAGGGTTTTGTTATAATTTTTTTTTCCCTTTTTTTTTTAAAAAAATTTTTTTTCCCCCAAAAACCAAAATTTTTTTTTTTTTTAAAGGTTTTTTTTAAAGAAATTTTTTAAAAAAAAAAAGTTTTAAAACCCAAAAAATTTTTTTTTAAAACCCCCCCCCTTTTTTTTTTGGTTTAAAAAAAAATTTTTAAAAAAAAAAAAATTTTAAAATTTTTAAAAAAGGGGGGGAAAAAAAAATTTTAAAGGGAAAAATTTTTAAAAAAGTTAAAAAGGGGGGTTTTTTTTTAAAAAAGGGGAAAAAAAAATTTTGGGTTTTTTTTTAATTAAAAAAATTTTTAAAATTTTAAAAAATTTTTTAAAAAATTAAAAAATTTTTCTTTAAAAAAAAATTTTAAATTTAAATCCCCCCTTTTTTTCCAAAAACCCCCCCAAAAATTTTGTTTTTTTCCCCCCCAAAAGGGGAAAAAAAAAGGTTAAAAAATTGTTTTTTTTTTTAAAAAAATTAAGGAAAATTTTTTTTTAAAAATTTTTCCCCCTTTTTTAAAATTTTTTAAAAAAAAAAAAATTTTAAAAAAAATTTTTTTTCAAAGGTTTGTTCCCCTTTTTTTTTAAAAATGAAAATTTTTTTTGGGGGTTTTTAAAAAAACCCCCAAAAAAATTTTTTTTTAAAAAAAATTTTTTTTTTTAAAAAAAATTTAAAGGGGGGCCCTTTTTAAAAAAAAAAATTAAAAAAGAAGGGAAAAAAAATTTTTAAAAAAAATGGGGGTTTTTTTTTTTTTGGGGGGGTTTTTTTTAAAAAAAGGGGAAAAATTTTTTTTTAAGAAAAAAAAAAAAAAGGGGGGCCCCCCAAAAAAAAAAATTGTTGTTTTGGGGAAAAAAAAAAAAAAAAATTTTAAATTTTTTTCCCCCGGAAAATTTTTTTAAAAAAAAAAATTATAAAGGGAAAAAAAAAAAATTTTAAAAAAAAAAACTTATTTTAAAAAATTTTTTTTAATTTTTTAAAAAAAAAAATTTTTTAAAAAAAAATTTTTTGGGGGAAACCCCCTTTTGGGGAAAACCAAAAAAATAAAAAAACCCCAAAAAAAAAATTTTTTTTTTTTTTTTAAAAAAAAAAAAATTAACAAAAAAAAATTTTTTTAAAAAAATTTTTTGGAACCAAAATTTTTAAAAAACCAAAACCCCCCTAAATTTTTAAAAAAATTTTTTTTTTTTAAATAAATTTTTTAAAAAAAAAAAGGGGGAAAAAAATTTTTTTATTTTCCTTTGGGAAAAAAAATTTTTTTTCCCCCCCAAAAAAAAAAATTTCCCCCCTTTTTTTAAAAAAAAGGGGGGGGAAAATTTTTTTTTTAAAATTTTTAAAAAAAAAGAAATTTAATTTTTTTTAACAAAAAATTTTTTTTTTCAAAATTTTTTTTAAAAAAATTTTTAAAAAAACAAAAACCCAAAACCCCCAAAAAAAATTAAAAAAAATTTTTTTTGGAATTTTTGGGGGTTTAAAATTTCCCAAAAAATTTTTTAAACTTTAAAAAAAAATTTTTCAAAATTTTTTTTTTTAAAAAAAATTTTTTTTTTTTAAAAACCCCAAAAAAAAAAAAAATTTTTTTTTGGGAAAAAATTTTTGCAAATTTTTTTTTTTTTTCCCCAACAAAAATTAAACCCCCTTTTTTTTTAATTTAAAAAAAAAAAATTTTTTTTTTTTTTTTTTAAAAGGGGGCCAAAAATTTTTTTTTAAAAAAAAAAACCCCCCCCCTTTTTTTGGGGTTTTTCCCTTTATGGGGAAAAAAATTTTTTTTCCCCCTTTTTTCCCCCTTTTTTTTTAAAAAAACCCCCTTTTTTTTTTTTTAACCCCTTTTGGGGTTTTTTTTTTTTTTTTTTTTAAAATTTTTTTAAAAAAACCCCCCTTTTTTTTTTTTCCCCCTTTTTTTTTTGGGTTTTTTTGGGTTTTTTCCAAATTTTTAAAAGGGGTTTTTTTTTTAAAAAAAAACCCTTTAAAATTTCCTTTTTTCCCTTTTAAAAAATTTTAAAATTTTTTTTTAAAAAAAAAAAAATTTATTTTTAAAATTTTTAAAATTTTTTTCGGGAAGAAAATTAAAAGCATTTTCTTGTTTAAGGTTGTCATGGTGAAAACTTAATTAGGAAATGAACTACATGCTGATTGGTAATCAATTTTTAAACCATGTATAAATGCTAGAATAGTAACTAGTATTCTGTTTGTCTGAGGAAGGTGAGATACTTATTTTGCTGAAGCGTATATCTTACATACACTTTTAAATCAAACGCTAACGTTTTAACAGTATAATAAATACTTGGATTTTTTAACATACAGAAGAACTTCTCTCATTGTTCCTGGTTCGTTTCAACAGTTTTTTGCTTGTTTGTTTGGTGAAGTGGTATGTACCTATAAAACCTATCTTAAAAACTAGAAGACCAAAGATTTATTCATGAAATTATTATTATTGAAGTCTTTCTGATGTCCATCATATGAGTAAAAATCTTTTCATCAGAAGAGACAGGATATTAGCAAAAGTGTGACAACAGGGTATTGTATGCCTGTTATTGAAAGATATGACAGTATTGTTGAGTTTTGACATCCCGAAATACTATCTGCAGCCCCGCTATTTTTTATATTGCAATTTAAAGAGATAGAAGAACTGACACTATATCCTTCATAGCCTTGAACGCTATATGTTTTTTAACAACTGATTGGTCTAGGAAGATGGCTGGACATCTCATTTGAATACAAGATATACACCCTTTTTTTGAAGAATCATTTGATGTTTAATTGGTTATAATCCATCTGATGCCATAATTTTAGAATTCCAGTCAAGTTTATGGACGACAGTTATCAGCAACCCATTGGCTGAGAATACAATGATTGAGCACCTTATTTGCATAGAAGGTGTGTCGTTGTTTAAGGCGCCAGATTTGGCGCATGACTATTGGTTACAAGTTACTTTAAAAGTCTAGCATTTTTTCAACCCCCTACGATCTGAAGAAGGTGAAAACCGAAAGCGCTTATCATGTATTTGGGCCCTTTGTTTTGGAACTTTTATGTCTACATTTGTCAACGAGCTTTAACAGCAGAATTTTATTACCACTTGGTATTCCACAAAGGTGAAGATTTTATTTGGTGAATGAACTTTGCCTGTAAATGTATCTTTGGATAACAGGCTCTCATTGACATCTAGAAGATAGTAACCTCATCACTTTTTGGGACTATTTATCTTTTTTATATATGGAGCAACTTGTGGGTATTTACTATTGAAAAAAGCTGTTTATACTGTCAACGACAAGGACGGAAAAAGACTTTATCTCTTGAGCATTGTTTTTGTTTGTGCTCCTCTCGTCAATGACAAAGTTTTTATCAAGCAATTTTGCTTGTTTTATCAAATAAACAAACCTATAAGATTTTATCTGGTTTTGTGTTTGCATATCACTGGCCGTGGTGCAACAGTGGTAAAATACATAGTAGGTCATTTAAGTCAGGATAATGGCAAGCATCCAAATGGAGCTGCCATATTAGTTCTAGTCTTTCTAGTAACAATGAAGCTAGACCTCCTCTCACGTTAGTAGGTACCAAGTCTAACCCCATGAATTTAAACTCATGATGGGGGTAGTCCCTAATATGTTTAGCCAAGGTATTTTCATATTTGTTTTTACTTATACAGTATTGCTGTTCATATACACATTCCCGTAGTCTCCTATCAGTCTTACCGATATAGAACATGGTTCAATAACTACACTTGGCTAGGTAAACTACCTGTTTACTTTGGCAATCAATTTTATAATTAATGTCAAATTTCCTGCCGCCCTAATGAAATGGAGGACCCTGTATCCATAAGTTTACAAAATCTTCACGTTACATTTAAACATGCCCTTCCTGGTTGTAAACGGTTTGTTATCCCCTTCCAAAATCTCTTTAAGGTTGGCACCTCTTCTGTAAACAATTCTAGGTTCAACCATAAATCTCTCCCTCAATGTTGTATCATTAGTTAATAATCTCCAATTCTTTAATATGATGGCCCTTATATTAAGGGCATCAAAACTAAATGTGCAAATAAAGTTATGCGCAATTGGTGTATTATTCTGTACAGAGGATGAGGGTTAGTTAATAGAATCAATGTTCAAAAACAGCATATAAAAGCCTGTGTCCCTCTTAGTTTGCACTTCCTTTATCAATTTTAATACCATCCTAAGCGGATAGCCTCTTTTAATAAACATGTCTTTTTAGTAATTCACATTCAGTCAGGAAGTCGTCCCCTCTAGTGGTCATACGGGCTGTTCTGACCAATTGTCCTTTTATAACTGATCTTTTTTGTGTGGAGGGGTGACACCTTGAAAAATTAAGGAAGGCATTGGAGTAGGTCTCTTTCCTAAAGATTTTTGAGGTATAACAACTGTTGATTTTATCTTTAACCAAGTCCACATCAAGATATGCTATTCTTTCCATACAGAAAGGAAATGTGAATTGAAGAAATGTAGTAGTCGAGTTAAAGTATGCTATCAAATCTTCTGCTTTGGTTACATTACCTTCAAACAAGATAAAAATACCGTCCAAAAATTGTGATAATAACAAATTTTTTTGGGTACACCATTAGTGTTCTTAGTTAACACAAATTGCTTCTCCCAGTATGCCATCATGAGTTTGGAGAAGCTGGCCCCACAAGGTGACCCCATTGCTACGCCAACCTTTTGGAGGTAAAATTTGTTGTTAAACATCACATAATTGTATGATAAGGTGATGTCCAACAATTCCCCCACCAGATCTACTTCCTCACATGTAGCTCCATTAGCACGCATTGTTGCCAGTGCCCACTCTACACCTTCTACATGAGGTATGGAGGAATAAAGATCTTTAACATCCACTGTCAAGAAGTTTTTCCTTTCACAAAAAGTTATCTTGCTTAGTTTGTCCAGGAAGGACCAAGAATCCTTGCAAATTTGGCTTTCCGATAAAACATATTTTTTTCATGAAATGGCTAGCAACCTTAGTGCATGCATATGTTACGCTATTACTTGCATCAACAAGGGGATGCATCTGGGGGGGGGTCTTGTAAGCTCTTGTGTTTTACTAGTTTGACTAACTAAAAATAGAAACCAAATGTCATTAATTATCATAATTATGTATTTTTCTTATTTTAAATGTTTTTTTTTCTTTTTTTTTAAATTGTTGTTTATGTGGCACAGCTCAGAGCAGAGCGGCACTCATACTTACATAGCTGACAGTTGCTAGACATCTAAAAATTGAAACAGGTTGTAATTAATTACTTATGCCCGGATCTATTTAACCATGTTTGTGCGGTGTGCCACGGTGGTTAGGAGCATTAACAGGTAGCCCAGTAGTATATGTGAAGGTATACTAGCTTTCATAATATCCAAGTAGCTAAATGGGTAGAGATACAGCCTAATACCTTAATAAGTTCTGGGTTCGAGTCTGCAGCAGTGATAAGATATCTGTGATTTAATTTATTATATATGCTAAAATTAAAAAAATAAATACATTTGTGAAATATAGCACTGGTCTTCTATGCTGAACACTGCTTAAACATGCTAACCCCTACTTTTGTTTGCATGTGCAAAGCTTAGCTAAAACCTTGATTGTGTGAGTTTTCACACTGCTTAGCTCTACTTAGCTGGTTTGCATGATGCCAAGCAATGCATCGCTTTTTTGAATGTTGCTCAGTAACATGTAAGGGTGGGAAAATAGCCTATATTAGGTGCAATAGACAATAATTCTGTTACAGTTTTAAGGTCTGATCAACTGGTGGTATGGCAGGTGGTGCTGGTGAAGGTGCATGCTTTTGGGTGCAGAGATGGGGTGTTTAGGAGTCCAGGGTCTTTGTTGGGCTCCTGGTAAAAAATCATGAACACAGATTGCTGCAGGGTGGTTTCAAGGGCTTGGAGTGTAAAGCGGAGGCCTAGGACTAGTTGGTCAGGGAACTCACCAGTGTTACTAGTATCCCACAGACAGGTGAGCAGTGGCATCACCATTATGATGACCTGCAGAGGAGAAAGAGGGGAACCTGGACACCTGGGTCCAAGAAGCCAGTGCTGGGAATGCCCCACAAATATGTAAGCATGTTTTCCACTGTTTAACCAATATGCAAGCTGAATGTCTGCAAAACTGGTATACATAATGGTGTGCTTCTCTCACAACAGCTGCAGCTGAGAGGGCTCACAATGTCAAGTCCCATGCTGGGCGCCTGACCAGGTTGTGTCGTTAGTGTGGTATGTACAGATTTATTATGCTAACTGTAGTGTAATAAGCAAGAAAGAGTAAAGCATTTACTGCAATAAAGTATACACAATAAAAACTGAAGTGCAATAAATGGGCAAATGGAACTGTAGTGCAATAAATGGGCAATTAGAGATGTAGTATAATAAATAAACAATCACAATTGTATTACAATAAACAATACCAATAACAGTAAGCATAATGGTGTACAGCAGGATTGTGTTGTCATAACCATTGCAATAGAGCTATATGCATTGCTTGCCTACGGTAAGGTTTTTGCAGTCAAGTATAACACTGTAATAGCTGTAGAATGCAAAACTAATGGCCTGCAAACTGTATTCCTTAACTCATAGTACAGTCCAAGGCTGTCTCCAGGCCAATATCAGTCACATAATGCTCTCTGTTTTTCCTACATCAGGGAATAAAGGTGAGGTAGCTCATGGGCAGATATTGTGTGGACTTTCCAGGCATTTATCAGCAATACCAATAAAGTGTTAAGCAGCATTGTTGATTCCTACAGAAATCTGTTTTAATAAATGCAGTAAGTTGTATTCCATGCATTTGTGTTCTACTGTCACTGCAGTCAATAGCACTGTAATAGTTCTGGAATGCAAAATGAATTCAGTCACGTAATGCTGTCTTTTTCCTCCCACTCCAGGAACAAATGGTATATGGTTGAGGTAGCCCATGTTATGAACAGTTATGATTGCAGTAACATTTCACAGATACTTATCAGCAATACCAATAGTGTTAAGCAGCATTGTTAATTCCTAAATACATTTGTCTACATATTCCCAGAATGGCCATATTCCTTGCATGTCTGTTCTAAGTTGTTGCAGTCAATGTTACATTTTTTGCAGATGTCCCCTGCAGTCACAGCTATTGGGTTTTATTCCCATGCCTAACAACTAAGGCATGATGGATGTCTAGTTTATGTACTGTACACAAATATGTCTCCCAAGTGTCATGATTTTATATAATGTAATTAAAACTGCCTAATCCATCTGTCACAGGATTACCAGAAAAATGATTACCTGAAATGCAATGTATTACTAAAGCCACTTACAGAACACCTTGGTAGTTATAGTAGTCCACACTATGTACAAGTGTTCTGTGTAGTTGTGTACCTGCATTTGTTATAGCTTGATCCATGCTGACCCATGCTAACAGCTTGAGAGGTATGTACATGCTACATCAGCTATAGGAGAATTCTAGTCACTGTACTCATAACTGACACTACACGTCTGTAGAGTATTTATTATCAGTGTTTTCAGGATTATAGTCTTCATTGTCATTACTGGATTCTTTTTCTCTCTCTCCCTACCCCATCTTCATTTATTTATTATTGTTATTTATTATTATGACTTAATATTAACATATTTTGTTAAACTAACTATATTTCTGCAAAATGAGATGTATTATTGTTATGTGTTATTATGATTCAATATTAACATATTTTGTTAAACTGTTTTTGCTGGCCTTATGGTTTATGTCTTACTGGCATGCAGTTAACATACTGACTGTCATGTTATTTACTGCTGTGTTACACATACTATGCATTAATATGTATTTGGATTAATTAAAACAATGTTCCATTCTGTTAATACTAACAATGGTTTGGTTATTACTAACCTTAACTTATTCCTATACCTCATTTACCACAGTACATCAAGGTAGGCCAGTTCTGGATGATCTGCCTACCTTGCCTCAACTAATTGTGGCACCGTGTCCCAGCACACCTGGGAACCAGACCAGCATTGCCCCCTCTGCTGCCCCAGCATTATCTGCAGCATTGGGTAGTACCACTCCATGGGATGGGTCCCCCCTCTGGGAGCGGTGGTGGAAGGGGTGTTATCACCCAGGATGAGCTGCCAGTCTTGGTGCACAGGATAGCCTACCATGGGTTTGACAGCTGCCTGTGCCGGATTGAGGGCATGCTGGCCGACCTGGTGGGGCGGCCTCACCCTGGTGCCCAACCTCCAGCACTGCCACTCTTGGGGCAGTGAAGGAGCAGTGTCAACAGTCCCATGGATAGGGAAGTGAGTCCCGCTGCTACCATCTGGAGACACATGGGAATTGGGTTCCACAACACCCTCGGTATCCAAGGTGTTCACCCCCCTCATGTGTCACACACTGCCCTTGTCTGCTGTCTTGTCTGACTTGTCTCTCTGCAAATGCACCATCACCTACCTAACTTACCTCCCCCACATGTACCTATGTCTCTTCACCCACATTCCACTCTCACCCTAAGGAAAAAAAATGGGCACCTGTCCCCAAAAAAATATACATATCTATACTGTCCCATACATAGCTCTCCATTTTGCACGTGTCCACTGGACACATGTAATTTGGTTCAATTGGCTTGACAATGCATTTATGTTGTCCTCAACCTCTCCTTGGGGTTGAGAGATCAAAGTCATGTACTAATTCTATCAAAGTGCACAGTTGTTGCTGTACAAGACATGGATAGCTATGGTTCTTTCCTACACCCTTCCTGCACTTCCCTACCTACCTTTCACTATGTTTCCCCCCTGCTTGCACCCCATTTCACCACTTTTCTATCTCCCCTTTTTTCTTTTCTGTATATTTTTTAGTGCATTGCTAAGTGAAGTGCTGCATTACGCAGCTTCACTAAAGTCAGTAAAATAGAGCTATATTGACTATATGTGTTTTTAAACTTGTAATGCACACTTACAAAATAAACACCTGTACCATATATCAAACCCAAAACTATCACACCTGTAGATCACTGCATTAAACTGCCATGCCACACAACTCTTAATTAAAACAGGTGATTTAAACAAAACATAGTAATTGCTAATTGCAGTCATTAAGTGTGTTTCTGCTGAGCTGTGCGACGATTAAATAGTAAAAAAAACTTGATTAAATAGTAATGGAAAAAATGGGAATGTACCTTGGACTCTGGTGCAATAGTACACCACTAGAAAGTCAAAGACATAATAATGGGTGTAAGTGAGGCCTATGATAGCAGGTAAAAGTGCCCTTCATCATAACATATAGAAAAACACCTGCTAAGGCATAAATGGCAAAATGCCTGCTCAACTGGGACCCTGGTGCACACATACATTCATATAAAACCATGCACATACTGATGGATATAGAAAATGTATGTCACAGCCTGTATGTGTGCACATATATCTTGCAAATACACCTGCTGTAGCAGTGACTCAGTAGCTCAGTCAGTCTGTTAATCAGCTTGCAAATAGTACATTTTGCCACACACAGTCCTAGGTTCAAATCCAGTGGTATAGAAGTGAATGTACAGTATTGTGAAGTCAACAATTAATGACTGAGTTATGCACTCTTTATCCACACAATGCATTTCAAATGGCACGTCTGCTTTTCACTGATGGAAGTCATAGGCCTGCAGGTAGAAACACACTTCACATATCCTTATAGCAAAACTATATGTGCATAAAGTGTCACATCATGAATTAATATGCATTCACAGAGAAATGCAATGCAGGTACTTGAAATGAGGGCACTAATATAAGAGTCCACCACACAATCCTTCCAAAGTCACTGTGCAGATTATCACAGCTGCACAGCTAACATGCACATTGGAAGTCCCTACTTGTAACAAGGCCTGCTCTCATACATGCTGCAAATTACTACCAGACTGCAACATCTAGCTGTGCAGTTGCCCAAATGGTGGGCATATTCTTATATTTATACCCCAGCATACTCAAGGACACACCAAACATGTTGCCTAGTACTCTGTTAGTGATACCATTAACTAACATACTTACCTTAAACACATGCCTTAATTGGAGTGGAAAGGGTAGCCTCACTCCGCTCTGCCTCTACAACAAGGCTGACACAGCTCCTACAGTTACTCCTGCAGCTTGCTGTCCTCCAAAGTGTTTACACTCTGCCTATGTCTATTACTTGCAGCAGCAGCTGCAGCCTATAGCACACAAATCTGTATGTAAAGGTTTCTGCTACAGACCTATCCTCTGCAATAATGTAGTCTCCTCACCCAGTAATGTCCAGCACCACATATCAGAAAGGGGCCCTAATCTACATGGAGACCTTATATATTGTACAGTTGTTGCATGTCATTGGCTGATGATAGCGCAAATCAGCTGTGTTGTCTGCAATTAACATTTCAGACACACAGATTTGTTTAGATGCGATCACCTGCTGATGAGAAGCATGTTTAAAAGACAAGCAGTTGGCTATGGAGAATCATTCTGTATGAGACTTTCCTCACACAGAGCATGCCTTTGTGAAAACTTTATTATTACCACATATCAACAAAGGAGTACTGCACTCCATTAGGTATGTAACTGATTTTGTGTACAACAGACTACAGATGGGTAAATAGACTTATTGAGAATAGGGATTACAGCATTAATCCTGTCTTAGACCTGTGATAATGACATATCATCGATCTTCTGCTGTCTTACACCTACACAGGACGTACAATACATCAAGGGTGCATTGTCATTTGTCATTGTGGCACACTGGTCTTGTTGGACTGTCCATTTATAGTGGTTGTAATAGCACACTTCTATTTGTGTGGCACTATCCTTATGGCATATTATCGAGAGGTTGCCCATAGGGGACACACTACAGTAGACTCGAGTGTTGGGTGTATACAGCAGTATCTGTCATGACCTACACGGCAATACCTGACTATTGCCACTATCTCAGTTGTATTCACACACTTAATATGTTTGCACACTGCAGAGTATGATATCTGTGACAAGCAGTAGATAATGCCAGCCATTTTGTCCTTGCTGTATCTCTGTATAGTGTACTTCCTATGTGATCCTGTAGTATGTTCCCCTTTTGTTGTCTTTCAGGAATCATGTACCCTAGATACCATGCACCCTTCTCTGATGCAGAAAATTAAATTATACTGGTAGGACTAAGGCAACATCTTCACATCCTACTGTCCAGGAGGAGGCAAAACAGGTAATAGCAGGCTGCATTGTGGGCAGACCTTGTCTGTGATGTAAAAGGCATGGATAATCAGGGCAGGACATATGACCAGGTTTGACACTGTGCAATGGACATGGTCAAGGGTGCACGATGAAGGGCAGCAGATGTAGGCAGGGATCATGCCATCACCAGTGGGGGGCCTGCAGTGGAATAACCACTCTTGGCCACTGAGGAATTCCTGGTGAACCTAGGCACACAGGACAACTCCCAGGCATCCATCACACCATTCATCGTGGAGATGGGTGCCACAGGTTCCACAGCAGAGAAGCCTGCAGGTAAACTTGCAGTGATAACCATTGCATTGCTGCAGCAGTCAGTGTGTCAGGCTGTACATACTTTTACGTGGGTTTCAGGCCTTTGTTCTTTGGGGGGGTTTAACCTCAGTTGTACTCTCATACTCAGAATGTGACCAATACAACAAGTAACACAGTAGCTGCTGTAAATGTGAGATATAGGGATATATTACCTTGTTGTGCTGCAACATGCATTAATACTGACATTACCTCACCCTCAACTTTTCACAGGTCTGTCAGGTATTGGCCAAGGCATGGCCCTACTGCTGGTAAGTATGATACTGTTTTGTTAATGAACATTTATATTCTATTAAAGTTAAAGGCCAGAATGATATCCTATTTAAACATACTTTCACGTGTAAACAGAGTAGAATGTTTTTATTTTCCAGTCTGGAACAGGTACTTAAGGATCATAGGCAGGTGTAATCACAGGAGTGTAGTTGAACAAAATGAAACACTCTAGCAGTGACAGTCAAGAGCAGATAAGCCTCCTGGTTTAAATGAGGCAATTACTCTAAAATTACTTTAAAAAAACAAAAGGTTGAAAGAAAAATAAATTTGTCAGTGAAACATGTATTTCAGTATATTTGTTAAGATAGGTGTACTGGGTTTTTGTGTCTTGTTTTATCAAGTATACTTTCATATTGATTAACTAAAAGGTACATTTTACTGGTCAAGTTTTATTTGATTTACTTGAAGGGATTTTTATAAAGGTCTTGAGATGAGTGTGCATTTTGTTCTGAGGAAGTCTTTTTTTGGACAAAAGCGGAGAATAAAAATGTTTGACCACTAATCCAGTTATGGATCTTTGTTATGAGTATTGGTGGATTTTTCATACGCAGTAGTGCAGGTATTCATGAACTGTTTTCTTCTTCCTTATCACAGGTGACCCAGAGGGGGTTGGTGTCTGTCCCCTACTCAACTTGAAGTTAGTGTCTCTTCAGACTCAGTTAGAGATTGTCACCTGAGGAAGCAGATAGTTTTCTGTGAAAGTACATTTGTACTTGTGTTTTTTTTTCTGTGTGTTTTTACATTTTATATTAAACTATTTTATTTAGATTGTTGCCTGTGGTCGATATGTTTTAGTCATATTACTTGGAATTATTCATCGACTAACCAACTTGGTTCCTGTTTTGTTCTTTAGTGCAGATTTACTCACCATTATTAGGGTAGGGTATGCAGGACAATACAGACATCCACACACATATTTATGTAATTAACAGGGATGTATATATAAATGTAGTTGTGTGTGTATGATATGTATATGTGTTATGTAGCTAAATGGGAAGAATCTATGTATCACTGTGATATGTATAGCGATATATATATATATATATATATATATATATATATATATATATATATATATATATATATATATATATATTTGACACTACATAGCGCTAGATATACTATATATGTGAGAGTGAGATAGTGACAGATGGATATGTATATGTCTGTATGTACAGACATATCTATACATAACAGGTCATTCTGATAACGGGGCAACAGAATTGCTCTCATGTTAACTAAGTGTTTGGCATGCCCAGAGGGACTGTCAGTACTTATAAAGTGACTCTAGGTCACACCTACCTGTACTCTAGTCTGTGATTTTGTGTTGCAGACCATACCTCTCAACTGTCCAGAGTTTTGGCTGATAAGTTTGTTCTGTTCCTCAAAAACTTTGTGGTTTTCTGGCAAATCACTTGGATGAACTGAGGATTGTAGTCACTAAATAATGGCATACATTTGAGTTTCGGATTTCAAATCCTTCAGAAAAATGTCCGTTGAAACAAACCCTCTTATTCTAGCAACTTTTTTAAGTTTTATGAGAGCAGTATTTAAAATATGCCCCATTTGTGGGCTTTTGTTCCATCCCCCCATTTTGTCAGGCTTTGTCCAGATTTCTTGCACTAAGAGGTTGAGATGTATGTTGCAGACATTGACAACTGTCCCTGTTTCTGCAGTACTGCACTTCACTGAAAATGCCTGCAACATTCCCCTACTGTCTGCTGTACTTAATATGTGAATGAGGTTCATAATGTTATACCACACACAGAATGACAGTATGTGAAAATACTGACATAATAATACCTAACGTGCAATAGATGTGACTACTTCCAGATTAGAACCATCAACACCATCACCCATACTAACTTCCCTACTCCACTAAGCCACATAGACTTCCAGACAGAGAGGAGTTATTCATCACACATTCAACAGCATAAATATGTATGTTGTTATTTCTGCTTTGTGTGGGACATTCAACGTGTGTTAGAGTACTATGCTACAGCCCTGAGATTGCCTGATTTGCTGATATACAATTGCTGACTTACTGTTAATGCACTTATATGGGAACACTGCTGTGTTGGGGGTGGGGAAACAACAGTACATGATCCGCTGGGATAGACAGTAGTCCAAGTATCATGTGACACCACTGTTTAACATCTCCCTTGACTGATGTGAACATGAGGCCTAATAATTATTAGTGGACACATACTATTGGGCTGGGTATCTGTAGATATACAGCAGATCCATACACACAGTACCATATTATATTAATCCTGACAAGTAGTGTGTAGGTTAAAGACTTACCTTGCAAATGCAACAGTTGGCAGAACTGTAGTTCCAGGCTGAATTTGTGTGATGCAAGCAGTACACAGCCAATACATAGTCAATACATGGATAGGTGCAGGTTGTGTGGGTTACCTGGCATCAACAATTTTACTATATGTATGTCAGTAGGAGTAAGGTGTCAATCCCTAGGGCTCTAGGTTGTCAGTGAATGTGCTATGTATTGTCTCTTAGCCAAAGCCAGGGCATACTGGGCATGCCTATGTCTGCCTAGAGGGACATCAATCCCGGGTTCTTCTCCGAGTCCATCTATGAGTGTGGCTGCAGTGACCTAGGCACTGTTAGGGGCTGTGTATTCCTTCCCTTTGCTGATCCTGCTGCAGCTGTTTCCGCAGGATCATATTGTGGAGTATGGCACACACTGTGAATATCTGTGGCTGGAGTGTACTGCAGGGCTCCACCAGATATAGCGAAACATCAGAACCATGACTTCAGAAGCCCATACACATGCTATATGATGTTCCTAGTTTGTGTGTGTGCCTCATTATGGTGTTCTTCTGTTGGTGTGTGTGCATTTCTGATGGGTGTCATCATCCACAGTTCTAGTGCATAGCCAGCATCCCCCAGTAAATGGCTGTGTGGGATGTCCCCCCTAGCAATCATCTGGTACAGCTGTGATACATGCCAGATATGGGAGTCATGATAAATGCCAGGGCTGCCAGCACACAGATTCATGATAATCCCATGGGCATTGCACATGACCTGGCTGTTGATGGAGAGGTACCCCTTGTGGTTGATGTAGATTCTGCCGTCCTCACTGGGTGGTGACTTGATGTGTACCTGAGTGCAATATATACCACCCAGTACCTCAGTGTAGTGTGCTACATGGTAGAAGTGTTGCATATTGTTGGCCCTCACCTCAGGAGTGAGGAAAAAAGTTATGTGCTTACTGGCATGTGGTAGCATGGCATCCGGGAACTGGTGAAGTACCCTGGATGCTGATGCCTGTGAGAACCCCATCATGTCCCCAGTTGGTTTTTGGACAGTACCTGTATCTAGTGTTCTAAGGGCTATACATACCTTTGTTTCCACTCTGATGGGGTTCCCTCTGTTGATTTTGGGCCTGAATTGAGGGCAGAAAAGCTTGGTAAGTTGTTGTAGTATGTCCCTGTCCACCCTGCAGTGCTCTACAATCTCCAACTCATGTAACTCCTGGAAGGTTACCCTCAGCCTGAACACTCTCCTCCTTCTCTGTCTAGGCCTATTGTCAGCAGCAGCAGCATTGACTTCAGCATCTAGCACATACAAATGTAGCAGACCTACAGCAGCCCCTAGCATTCTTTCAGTTAAAATGCCCAAGTCTGTACTCCAGTGGTGTACAGTATGGGGGGGTGGGAATCATATTGCAGGGTGTATGCATACTTTATAGTGCTGTACTGTAGGTGCTGCCTGCTTGATTGGCTACCTGTTATGCACTGCACCTGCCTAGTATATCATTAACATCATTTAATAATCCTAGTTCAAGTTAAACAGGGGGCAAAACTAATTAACATATCGTGGCCTTTTAGATACACTCAGCAGTATAGAGCACCACGCACACGTGAGCCCTGTAGCTAAACAAAGCTTAGCACTTAGTTACTCACACCCCCAAGATTTCCACACTCAGCATAGTGGCAAGCAGTGCAAGCACACAGAAACATGCTCCCCTTAGCTAAATAAAGCTTAGAGGTTAGTGAGCACACCACCCCCTGAAATGGCACACTCAGCACAATGGCGCATTATGCAAACAGGCACAGCTAAGCTGAAATAAGCTTAGAAGTTATTGGGAATACCCTCCCCTGATTGTCAGCTACTTTCTCTAAACACCAACATAGTTCTCTGCCTACACAGAGGGGATATGCAGACATGATTACCCCTTTATGCTATTCAGTATTCCACCTCCTTTGCATAGGGATCCATGCTCAAATCCTGGAAACTACATGCTTCAAAGTCCTACCACATTAGCAATGCACCATTGCAGATACTCCACACTGGGTCCTATCATATATTTCTGTCACATAATATTAATTTTGTTTTTTATAATTTTTTTCCATTTTTTTTATAAAGCATACTTGCACACTGGGGCTCGGCACTCAAACATGTCCAGATTACAGACAAATGGACTTGTAAGGGCAGCCTCCAAAGATAGACTAAGATAATACAGGTGATGTCCAGATTATTAACAAAATACATTTAACTTATTTCCTTTGATTTTTTCAAACACACATAGGATAGTTTCACTCATATCTGTATGTGGTATGCCATTTCTGTCCATCTATCTACATTTTTACAGCCCCTTTTGTCTGTCTACATTCCTGTACATGGAATTTTTCCATGTACACCATGGACACTGACATGGGGTCGGCAGAGCTGCCTATCTCCTTGCTGGATCATTCTACCTGCCTCATTTGCATGAGATTCACCTGCTTATGAGGTGATTTACATACCACAGAACTTTCCATGTTGGTCTGTGCATGAGCACCACCCACAGTGTTTACAGAATCGAAAACCTGCTTACTTTCATGTAAGCAGCATAGCATGATGTCGATAACAAAGCTAAAGAATCAAGAGAGAATTATACTGCATAGGGACGAGTACATTAGGGAAGAGTTGAATAGATTTTATAAGAGTTTGTAAGATTCCCATAAAATTAGCACATAGGACACATTCACTTTTATGGTTCAGTAAAAAGGCAAGTTAACTGAAGCTTAGAAATTAGTATTGTATGCAAGAACAACCATGCATTAGTCTCCTAAAGTTCTAAAGTCTCTAAAAATAATAAGATATGAGATATATGGACAGATAACTAGCAAAGATCTAAAAGTATGGGACGGGAGGTATGAATTTCTTTGATGTATGTATTCAGATATGTAGTTCATTCCTGAAGGAAAAACTCAATGTCTCACTTCATGCAATGATTTCAGTGATCCTCAAACTCACTGAAGACGTGGGTGATCCCAGCAACTTCTGCTCTACCTCCCTTATTAAGCTGAATCTTGTCTGGTTCTATGGCACAGAGGGATGGAGCTCTTATTGCTACCTAGACAAACTGGGTTTGATTAGTGACTGCAGTACTGGAAGACCAGGCAAGGAGGGAAAGGAATGGGAGGGATGGCTTGTATCCAGGGGTCCATTGAATCAGTGTGATATCCAGGGGTCCACTGAATCACTGTGATTTCCAGGGGTTCATTGAATCACTGTGATATCCAGGGGTCCACTGAATCACTGTGATTTCCAGGGGTTCATTGAATCACTGTGATATCCAGGGGTCCACTGAATTAGTGTGATATCCAGGGGTTCACTGAATCACTGTGATATCCAGGCGTCCACTGAATCAGTCTGATTTCCCTAGTAGACACCAGCCAAACCAGCACTTGATCTTCATGGGGAGAGGTGGGGCTGCTGGCAGGCAAATGTCCATTGTATAAATGATGGGATAACCTCAGCAGTTAGCCTGTTGCAAACACCCCACCCCCATTCCCACAGAGTACTGAGTGAATGAATAAATAGGTAGATAGCTTAGATAGATAAACAAGCAAAGCAAAATAAAATAGATACATTTTCTGACAAATGATAAAAATGACATAACTTCTTTCACTAGATAGTATTACCAATCAAAGTTCACTGTAGACATTATCATGTTCCTGATTTCCATTTTGTAACAGTGTGGCTTCTGGTCATTCCCATGTTGCCCACAATTTTCTGTGTTGTAAAATGTTTAACAAATTATTGTGATCTCGTAGGGATTTTGGTAAGAGCTTCTGCCTCTGATGACTGAATTTTCTGTCTCAATAGTTTTTTCCCCTCATCATCTTGTTGGTGTACATTTGTATTGGTTCCCTCCCGTGATGTGACCCTATATTCATGTCTGGGTCCATATCACCATTTTCAAATCTAGGAGCTTAGGATTTCCCTCTCTCTTCCCCCCTTGGCTGACCTGGTGTGACTCAGTTTGAACTCTACATTTACCTACACTAACATACTGCAGCTCCTGAATAATGGTGTCTACAGGATTGCAATTGGCCACCACAACAAAAACTGTTTGTCCCAGCAATTAATCAGAGTAGGTTACACATATGAAAAGCATTTGTTAAGCTTTCTCTTACAGTGCTGTGTAATTAACCAAGTCACCATTTTGGTCAGCCATCGGGCTCTTTTCTACTTGAGTGTTTGACTCCTTCCCCTGTAACTAAAGTACACTGACTCTTACATTTGTCTCTCTGACCCTAGATTTTACAGGTATACCTTGTACCTTTCTGGCTTTCTAACAGTCAAACATAGATTCCTGTTCAAAGTTTTACTTACTTGTCTGACATTTGAACAAGTAACCCTTGTAAAAATCCTC
The DNA here is from genome assembly GCF_019279795.1 of Protopterus annectens. NCBI lineage: Eukaryota > Metazoa > Chordata > Ceratodontiformes > Protopteridae > Protopterus > Protopterus annectens. The sequence goes on along the minus strand of NC_056728.1, from coordinate 1,247,856,396 downwards.
AAAATTGTGACTTTACTGAATTTCTATGGTAATATTTGTGTTTAAACTGAACCTGTAGCTAGAGAACGTGTATAATGAGAGCTACTACTTGCTGCATATGTTTTTAATGTTTAAATTGCACACACACATTGAAGAAGTGCTTTTATGCCCTGAATAACTTTTGCTAGCTTTACCTGAATTATGTTTATTGACAATGTTCCAGTTGTACAATTGTGAATGATTGATTTAATTTTACTGGTATATCTTTAAAATCTGGCAAGTGTTTGTTATTTACTGCATTGATCTCTTGCTAAGATTTCTTAGCTATAAATCCTAATCCATTCTGACGTGTGCTACTTTACCCCCCCAAAACCTTTCTGAATGTACTACTATAAAATAACTGCCTGTTGCTAACTTAATGCTTACCCTAGAATCTCTGCTTTTCTCTTCTCCTAGTTGAACTCTACATTTACCTACACTAACATACTGCAGCTCCTGAATAACGGTGTCTACAGGATTGCAATTGGCCACCACAACAAAAACTGTTTGTCCCAGCAATTAATCAGAGTAGATTACACATATGAAAAGCATTTTTTAAGCTTTCTCTTACAGTGCTGTGTAATTAACCAAGTCACCATTTTGGTCAGCCATCTGGCTCTTTTCTACTTGAGTGTTTGCCTCCTTCCCCTGTAACTAAAGTACACTGACTCTTACATTTGTCTCTCTGACCCTAATTTTTACAGGTATATATCTTGTACCTTTCTGGCTTTCTAACACTCAGATATAGATTCCTGTTGAAAGTTTTACTTACTTGTCTGACATTTGAACAAGTAGCCCTTGTAAAAATCCTCAAAATTGTATACTGTTGGTCTGTCAGACACACTGACGTCCTGCTCACTAGGCTGAATAAAGTGGTCAAAGATTGAGCTGCCTGTGGTGCTAGGATCCGCTAGATCCGACACATAGCATAACACTCAGATGCTCAAAGCAAATACAAATATGACTCAGTCATTGTACATGCTATGTCTTTCCTGCTAAACATAAGTAAAATTAAAGTGCTGAGTGCAAGTAACATTAAAGTGCTGAGTGCAGATTATAGGCCCTTACATTCAACTTACCTCTGGTGTGGTGTCTCGAGTCAATCAAGGTATTCCTCTAACCACTCCTACTGCCTTCTCTTTTCCCCAAACCCCCTCTTTCCTCATACTGGTTAAACTGCTACAACTTAGTACAGGCATCATTTTCAAATCTTGGTGCTTAGGATTTCCTTGTCACTTCCCCCCTTGGCTGACCTGGTGTGACTCACTGTAAGTTTATTCATTGTATGGATTTTTTTTTCACTGTTTTTTGTGTGTAACTGAATGATCTGATGCTCTCACCTAAAGCTCTGAAATTATACTCTAAATTATACTCAGATTCCTATCCCGAGACTTCCCATACTCTGGAACAAACTACCTATCTATGTCAAACAGAGCTCCTCATTAACACTCTTCAAGAAAAATCTTGATGATTGGATGGGTAATAAGAAATTCACCCTGGGGATCACTTCTGTGGTTCTGCTTGACAGGGGCACAGGAAATAATTTTCTTGGGTGGGAAAGCCAGGGTACCTTTTTGGCTAGGCTTGTATAGGCCCTAGGGCCAATAGCCTAGTACCTACCTATGAACTTATGAACTCATAACCCACAGCTAGCAAATACCCTGCAAGAGTATAAAACACAGTCTAAAACATAGTGTATAACTTAGTGTAAAATATAGTTTAATAATGCAGTTTAAAAACACAGCCATTAAGTTAACACTAAATACATACCATATGGCTCCAGGAAGCCGAAGAAAACACTTATAGTCAAGTCTTAGCCCTGCTCTGCTCAGGCTCGCTCTACACCCCTTCCTGCCTCAATTCCCATCCACCCCCAGTATCACTACATTTATAGTTACTCAACCACACCCCCTGATATAACATCCTATCAGCTTTCACATAACATATTCTCTCCACCCTGTTTTAATATCATATCAGCTTTCACCTAACATGTTCTCTCCACCCTGTTATAACATACTATCAGCTTTCACCTAACATACTTTCTCCACCCATTCTATTACCTTTAAATTTACCATCAGATCTTCTGCTGTTGTGCCATACAAACAACAGATCCTAACTACTATACTCCTCCTCTCATAATGCTATACTTCTCTCTACTACTCATTCTGCTGGCCACTTATTTACTCACCTTGTATGAAAACCAGTTTCTCATTGGTTATCAGTACCCAAAAGGCCATACTATCACCCCAGCTGTAAAGCATCCCACCTTCAGCCATGCTAATAATAATGGGTCCAACACAACATCTTGTTCACTCTTTCAGCATACCAACCCCTGGCACATTAGCCCTAGATCTAGACAATACTACAAACGTATAAACAAACTCCTGAAGCTTATCACCAAGCACAGACCTAGCCTAATACACAGTGGTGATATTCACCCCAACCCTGGCCCATCTACTTCTGATATATACACCCCCCCAAATTGTAACCTAAGCTATAAAACTATAATTAATAGACCAACTAACTCTCTCCTGGCCTGTCATCTTAATATTAGAAGCATAAATAACAAGGTACGTGAACTGCATGCACTCCTGGTATCTCCTGAGATTCTCTGTCTATCTGAAACCTGGGTTAAACCCTAACCTACCAAAACAGACATGTTACCACCCAGGTATAACATAACACACACATCGATGTTGTTTTCCAGGGGGGGTAGCTATATACTCTAAAAATGAGATGAATGCACCATAGATGTTACTCAACCACCTCAGATTAATAACTCCAAAATTTTTGCCACTAGATTGCAGCTTAACAAAAGTAAATGCATCAACATCATCTACATGTATATTCCCCCAGGTAACAATATAGCCACACTTGAAGATACGCTACACTGGCTATCATGTCATTACCCCCAAGAAACCCTACTACTCGGAGATTTTAACATAGACTGGGGCACCTGTTCCTCAGAATCCCCATCTACCCATATTAACCTGCATGCATTTTCAAAAATCATAACCACCCCTACCAGGCTAGGTAAACCCAACCAAAAAGAAAGCATACTCGACTGGGTACTCATAAATAGTAACCCTCAACTGTACACCGCTGGTACCCTCCCCAATGACCTAAGTGACCACATTCACACTTATATAGTTAAGCAAAAAGCCATTAATCCCCAACAACCCTTACTCAGAAAAGTCAGAAACAAAAAAGACTTTGACCCTGCCAAATTCCAGCAGGAACTTACCTCCTGTAACTGTTCTGTTCTAAAACACCTCCCCTTAGAGGAGGCAGTTGCATATTTTAACAACAAATTTTTGATTTGCATGCACCTGCCCATTCAAAGAGAACAAAAGCAAAAAACTGCACCATGGCTTTCTAAAGAGTCTAGACAAAAAATACTAGCAGAAACAAATGTTGGGCTTTATGGTGCTCTACTAAAGACCCCCAAGATCATGTTAAATACAGGCAAGCTAGGAATGAAGCTAAAAAATCCATTTTACAAGACAAAAAGCAATACTATTGTAATTTACAAACAGCAAAGCAGAACAATCCTCAGAAGTTCTGGGCAGGTCTGAATAATCTACTTCATCCTGGAAAAACATCTACCCCTGCCCCCACTGCTACCATTGATACCCCCGAGGATGTTTCAGATAGTTTTAACCATTTCTTTACTGAGACAATTCAAGCCCTACCTAACCAATTACCTCCTAGCTCCCCTGGCTCTGGTAGTGCCATCCCTATGAACCTGCTCTCGTTCAGCTTCCAAACTGTGTCCATGTCACTTATCCGTACCTTGATCAAAAAATTAAAACCCACCACACTCTCTGCTGATTAATTCCCTGCTGAGTACCTTCAAAAATTAGTTGATGCTCTTGCCTACCCAGTATCAATACTAATTAATCGTACCATAGCAGAGGCTAAAATTCCCACCATTTGGAAAACATCCTACATAATCCCACTACATAAAGGAGGCTCCTCCACTGAATTCTCCAATTATAGACCGATAGCTATACTTTCTCCACTTGCAAAGATTATGGAAAAATGTATACACATACAACTCATGCACCACCTACTCCAGAATCACCTCATGGCAGATACCCAACACGGCTTCTGTCCACACCACAGCACTACTTCAGCCCTACTAGATTTTACCAATACCATAAAGAACAACCAAAACAATAATCACATATCCTCAGCCCTCTTCTTGGATCTTTGCAAGGCATATGACATAGTTGACCACCAACTTCTGATTCACACCCTGTAAACTTTGTCTAGATTTTAAAGCCCTTTAATGGTTTAAATCCTACCTCAATGGGAGACAGCAGGCTGTTCTTTGGCGAAACAAGCTCTCTAACCTACTACCTAACACCCTTGGAGTACCACAAGCCTCCATAGTAGAGCCTCTACTGTTTTCCATCTTTATTAACGACTTGTATACTGTCATCCCAAATGTCAGCTGTATCCAAAATGCTGATGACTCCACCCTGATTTGCTCAGCTACATCTCCTACAGATTTATGGTCTCCTACCCAGTCCACCTTTAATACTATAGAAAACTGGATCTCTGAACGTTGATTGATATTAAATCCCAAAAAAACTAAAATGCTGTTATTCTCACCAAAACAAAGGTCTGCAGCTTTTACCTTTACCATAAATGCAAATGATGGCTCAATAATCTCCCACAACCCCTCTACAAAACTATTAGGTGTCATTATTGATAATAACCTAAAATTCAACCTACATGTAAACCAATCGATCAAAACCATCAATAAAAAACTAGGGTCACTTTACAGAATAAAAGCCTTCCTCACCCCTCCAGCCAGAATTACCATAGCTCGTTCTCACCTACTTTCAACGCTTGTATATGCATCACACCTACTCTCTATCTAAATAGGACTGCACTTAATAAACTCTCAACCTGTTATAATCACATTGCCAGGTTTGCCACTGGCCTGCCTTTTAGGACACACCACTGCATCAATCTTAACCAGCTTGGATGGCTTGAACTACCCAGTCTAATCCAATATAACCTACTGATTATGGCTAATAAAATCCTTTATAATCCAGATAATACTCCGGCACTTAAAAATCTTATCACCCCCTATAACAATCCACGACTGCTTCAATCCTTGAATAAACTACTAATTCAGACAATCAAAATTAACAATGCAGCCAGTGATTCCCTCTTTGCAAACTCTGCAGGCAGAGCCTGGAACTCACTTCCAGCTGGTATTACTTTGCTCTCCTCCCTAGGCCAATTTAAAACTAGACTCAAACAACATCTGGCACTAAACTGGCTTTGCCACTGCAACAAGCCTGAATAACTCTAATCAGGAATGTGAAAAATCTATTAATCAGATTACTGTTGAACTTACCACTGACTGTCATCAGGGAGTAACTCTAACCTGTTAAACTTATCTATTCATGTTTGCTTATGTATTCTTTGTCTATATCATATTTGTAATACATTTTCATTGTTTTTATTGTATCTGCTTACCTTGGAGCTTTTTTCCCTGGTTCACTGCTGAAAATGGACATGAATCCAGTCAGATTATCCCGGTCAACAAATGTAAAATAAAAATAAAATAAATAAATAAATCACTCCTCATACTAAAAAAATGGTATCATCTAAACAGACTGAATACTATTTTGGGCTTCTACCTTTATTCTGTGTTCCAGTTATTTACTTAGAGAGTTCTACATCTTAACAAAATTGGATGCATTCCTGTAAATTGGAGGAAGCCCAAACACCAATTAAACTATATATATTCTTTCTAGGGTTTGCTTTATTTAATGTTTGTCTTGATGATTCAGCATACAGGAAATACTCATGCTTGTCTTTCTATTGACTTGGCCTGGTTTCTCTGAGATAAGCAATCACGTTATTTACTAACCTTGTAGAGACTAGTGATCACTGGAAGGCCTGAAAAGTGCTTCTCATGAGCATGTTTGGGATTAATGCTACTGTTTTGCTAATGGTGAGAGATGAAGCACAGAGACATTGATTCTTGACTGTCTGTTATTAGGCAGTTTGTGAATTTGTGTGTGTGTTGGGTGGGTCTCCTTGATTGGTATGGTTGCCAACTTGGTAGAAACATCTTCAGTTTTAATTCCGAACTCTTGCACAGCTAGCTATCTTGTGCTGAGCTGCTGTATGTGCCATCCAGGGCATTTGCCAGGAGAAGGTTATAACAAGCCTACAGACCACTGCAATATCTAGGATGAGATTGATGACACCAAGAAGCCCATTGGTGCTACTGTTTTGCTTCAGGTGACAGAAAGAGCAAAGAGATATTGATTCCTTGCTGAGCATACTTACAGACAGGCCAGCACTAGAAGTAGTCAGGTAATAGAAAATAGAAGGACCACCACTATTCATCATTCTTGGCAAACCTAATTCTGTCTTTTCATTATGTATTGCTAGATTAGCCAATGTCTAATCTAACTTTAGAGTATCTCCCTAAATTCTAAATCCATAAATGTCCAGGGCCTTGTACAGTATTCTCCCTTCGACCACTTAGTAGTACAACCAGTCTAGTTCTCCACTCTTTGACAACATGGCTCAACACTCTGTTCTCACCACATCTGTGGCTGGAATGCACTATGTATTCTAAGACAGTGTAGCAACTGCCATATGCTTACTGACTGTTTACTACTTCTACCAAATGATAAATACCTCTACAACACCACATCAACCACAACACACTGCTAAGCCCATAACTGATACTAAGGTTGTGAAGAAAATTTTGACAAAGCCTCTTAGAACAAACTCTAATATATGCTACTTACAGTGCACAGGGCAACACCTTTTCCTTTTCTGTTCAAACATTTTGCAAATCAGCAGAGATCACCAAAGAGTCACCAGGAAAGCAGGCCTAAGCCCATAAGGCCCATTAAGTCTGCTTCCACATAGGAACATGCTTTAGCTCTAGGTGATTTTGTTGTTAGGCATACAAGCTCAACACTCACCAGATTGGACAAGAACATGGGGATTGTAAACTGCTTGTCTGACACCAGGATCCTTGATGATGCAGAGCTCTGAGGTCCTTTAATCCAGACAAAAATGACTACGACCTAGTGGTGAACAATATGGGAAAAAATGACGTTAGACACTCTACCCAAAGGAATATCCAGAGAAACATGATAGAAATTAGCATGTCTGTGCTACAGGCAAAATCAAAACTGATCTTGAATAGAATATTACCTTCACTAAGAATGATGTCTAGGTACCAAGACAAAATCATTAGCTTTAACAACTGGATAAGTAGTTGGTGTCATTCTAAGAGGATGCAGTATGTGAAACAACCAACAGTTATGTGCGTTATGAAAATTAAAAACTAGGAATGCTTGTGAGACACCCAGGAACTTGCAGAATTTTTAGTGTGGGACCCAGTATGTGTCAGCATGGGATGAGATGATAAATACGACTTTCTATTTTACAAGGGATGGCTTATGCCTCTCATACCAAGCCTTCCACACACTGACTAAACCTCATACCAGGCCTTCCTTACACACTGATTAAACCATATGCTGCCCCAGTACTATCTTAGCATCTACTTAAACAGTTCAACTTCAGCCTGTATGCATTTCTTGTGTGTGATGCCTGGAAATCAGACTGTGACTCCCCTACACAAGGATGGCTACTATAGAGACCCTACTATTTTTAGGCCTATCAAATGCAAACACGGACACCTTAACTAATCAAGACTCTATTAAGTCTGGTTTTGTGATGCAGAGGTTCTGTCTCTTAAACCTAGTAAACTTCTTAGAAAAGGTTACAGATGCTGTGGGCAGTGGTCATTCCATACATAATGCTTATCTTGACCTGACCAAGGCTTTTGATACTTTTCCCCCATGCTGGTCTTATTGGAAAATTATAGAAACTTAATGTAACCCCCAGCATTGCCAATATGTTTGCAGATTGGCTATCCAACAGGTAAAAGTTGAGAAAGTCACTGGTACCCTCTATGAACATAAAATTGTAACTATAGGAGTATTGCAGAGATCAGTGCTGGGCCTCTTCTGCCTGGTATTTATTTTGTTGCTATCCAAGCCAATATACTAGATGTGTGGATGACCAAGTTTGCTGATGACTGCTAGCTGGGCACCATTCTCCACTCTTTTACTGATAATAAACTGCTTCATCAAAGACTGGAGTATGCACATATCTGGTGCACTGAAAATGGTCTCAAACTAAATGCAAAAAAGTGCAGCATAGCAGCATGTAGCAAAACAGCTGCCCTTAGTTCATGTGTTATAACTGGTACTTGCCTTAAGGCAGATATGTTTATAAAAAGACTGGGTACTTATGTAGGGAATTCTTTCCATGGTAGTCAGGAAATCATTCTACCTGGCCCAATTAATTTCCAGGAAGATATCTTCAATATTTACCCTTATCAGATCCGTCCTCAAATACAAAGCCCCCATTAGCATAAATAAGTTCAAGCATATCATTCAACTTGAAAGGCCCCGGTCATTTTTAACCAAGATAATTACAGACCTTAAATATTTTGGCAGTCCCAACAGATTAACAAAATTCTCCTTATACACAGTAGCCTACCAGCTCCTCTGAGATGACTTGTATCTCACTTTTTGCACATTGAAAGATCCAGTCCTATCTGATGTGTATTTCCTTCAAAAAAACACTGGCTCTATAAACATCCATATTAGTGACTTAAATCAACACTAACAAATAGACAAGACTTTTTGGTGGGACAGATTCACAACTCATTGTACTCTCAGCCTATGGAATAGGTTACTACTACATGTCAAGCAAGGTACTACTTTTTTTACATATAAGGCTAGTCAAAATTACTGAATGGGTAGATAAACCTTTACACCAGGATCATCATGTAATTCCTTGCTCAGTTTGAGAAGTGGCACTATTAAATACTTATAAAGGGTAGAAAGAACTTTTAAGTGTGCCTGCTTAAAGATGTAACATGGCTGGGCATCTTATGGTTCCTATGATTATTAGCCTAGCATTGTTTCTATGTTCCTAATAACATTTCGAACCAAACATAAATACTGCCATTAAATTAGTCATTAAATCTGATATTTACACTGGATTTTGAGTCATATGATCCTCAAATTCCAAGTAAAACCCCATCCCCAATTGTTTTCAAAATCCTGAGATGTCTGAGATCAGACCTCACAGCTTACCTCAGAAATCACAGCTTAGACACTGAATATCTTTTAAACTGGGTATATCATCATCCAGATGGGAAAACAGGGTGTTTCATGTGCCTACATTGTGAAGGAGTCTTATTTAGATAGTTTGTCAACACATGGTATCCACCGAAAGGAAGAATTTATTTGCTCAAGTTTAGCTTCAAAGATACAAGTTCATTACCTTATATATGCCTTACTACCTCTTGTAGTAATGTGTTTTAAAAAAATGAAAAAGAAAGGCATGGGAAGTCTCCTTCAATGTGCATTTTCTATTGTCTGTTGTCTGTAAGGAAGGCTATGTTAATCTGGAGTTCACTAATGGCTTTGTTGGCAGGGGTGCATTAGGGAATATTTTACTTAAGAGTCTTTTAGAGACATATATTGGGGCGAATATATATATATATATATATATATATATATATATATATATATATATATATATATATATATATGGGTCTACTACACAAGCACGAATCGCCACATAACCTTCTTTTAAAATAATGAGACCAGAACACCAAAATTGCATAATGAGGATGAGGGCAGAGGTTTATCAGAGACACTGGAAGGCTAATCTGTTCTTTTCTATGTGGGAGGAATTTCAAACATTGGTCTTACTACGTTTATAGGACCTGTTTGGTATCTACTTCTCTGAAGTCCAGGCCAAAATGAAGGGACTCTGGCTGACACAGTTCGCAGATGATTGCAAGTTGGGAGCTATTATTAACTCCCCAAGTGATGTTGACATCCTATAGAAAGACCTCACTGAGACCAACAACTGGTGTCAGAACCATGGCCTTAAGCTCAATGCCAAAAAATGTCATCATCCCCTTTGGGAAACACCCAGTTCCCATGAATTACCACATTGATGGTAGTCCACTGAACACAGAAGGTGTTATAAGAGATCTGGGAACACAGGTTGAAAGCAGCCTCTCTTTTGACCACCACATTGCAACTGTGGTCAGAAAGTCCTTCTATGTGGCACATCTCATTACTAAGGGTTTTGCATCCAGGAAGAAAGAGGACATTGTATCCCTCTACTCTTCCTTCATTAGACCAATCATCGAGTATAATGCCCCAATTAGCATGTACCTCACTAGACACCTGAAACAACTGGAGAGGCCACAAAAGTACCTCACAAAGAGGATTCTAGGCCTTAAACACTTGTCCTATATGGACAGACTCAAAAAGCTCCAACTATTCTGTCTCATATCGCCTACTTAGAGGTGATCTCTGCTTGACTTACCAAGCCATGTCTGACCCAGCACTGTTAGAAATGCTACATCTAAATAAATCCCAATCCTTCTGCACCACACACTCCAGAGACCTCAACCTCATTACCACAATCAACAGAAAGTGCTGGAGGGACAGGTTCATAACCCAGATACTGCCCATGCTATGGAATAGACTTCCCATACATGTAAAACAGAACACCTCACTGGCCCTCTTCAAGAGGAATCTTGATGAGTGGGTGGGAAATAGAAAATTCACCCCGGGGATCACTCCAGTGGCTCTACTTGACAGAGGCACTGGGAACTAAGGTCGGGTGCACAATGCTAGGGTAATCTAATGAGCTATGCTTGTAAAGGCTCCAGAGTCATTAGCCTAGTACACACCTATGAACCTATTTGTGAATGTGATCAGGGATGATCTCTGATTCACACAGATGGGAAGCCTATTCCATAGGGCGGGAATCCTTTGAGACACATAATGGTTTCACCACTGTGTTCTGTCTATGTCGCAGGCAAAGTTTAAATTCTTGGATCTAGTGTATCTAGTGCTGTTTGTTTTGTGGATGTGCTAAACATCCATCAGGGCTGGATCTGTGGATGCCTTATATGCCAGGCACAGATCACCTCTCAGTAACCTGTAGGAGACTGTGTACAGAGATAGAGCCTTAAGGTGATTTTTGTGGGACAGTATGTTAACAAACTGGATTCTCTTTGTGAGGAACCTCTGTGGGTGTTCCAGCAATTGCAAATGCCTGGTCAGGTACATACCGAAGGGGACACTGTACTCAATGATGGTTATGATAAGGGCCTTGTCAAGTGATACCATAACTTCCTTGGACCTGGATGCCATGTCTTTACTTATAAGTTGGGCAACATAGAATAAGTTCATAGGAAGGTACTAGGCTAGCTGCCTGAGGGCATTTATAAGCCTAGCCAGAGTGTGTCAGCTTTCGCCGCCCCATTGATTAATTAACTGAGCCTCTGTCAAGAAGAGCCAATGAAGTGCTCCCAGGGGTGTATTTTCTGTTACCCATCCACTCGTCAAGGTTTCTCTTGAGGAGTGTTAGTGAGGGGCTCTGCTTAATGTAGTTAGGAATTTTGTTCCAAAGCATGGGGAGTCTCTGTGACAGGAATCTATCCCTCTAGCATGTTCTATTTATTGCTGTGGAGAGGTTTAGCTCACTAGAGCGAGTGGCTTGCAGTGACTTGGATTTCTTTAGGTGGAGCATATCCATCTATTCTGAGTTGGACATGGCTTTGTAAGTCAGGCAGAGATCACATCTGAGTAAGCGATATGCCACTGAGTACAGCCGAAGTTTTTCCAGTCAGGCTGCATAAGACATATGTTTGAGGCCAGTAATCCTCTTGGTGAGGTACTTTTGTGGTCTTTCTAGCTGTTGGAAGTGTCTTGTGAGTTACATCCCAAATGGGGCATTGTACTCTATGATGGGTCTGATGAGTGACGAGTAGAGGGGCACTATAACCTATTTATTTCTAGATGTGAACCCTTTAGTAATTAGATGGGCTACATAGAAGGATTTCCTAACTACTTTGGCAATATGATTGTCAAAGGAGAGATTACTATCTACCTGGGTCCCCAGATCTCTTATTACCTCTTCTGTATTAAGGGGGCTGCCACCTACATGGAAATTAATGGGTGTTTTGTTTTTCCCAAATGGGATGACTATGCATTTTTTGGCATTTAGCCTGAGACCATGACTTTGACACCAGGTGTTCATCTCAGTAAGGCCCTTTTGGAGAATGTCTGTGTCAGCCAGAGAGTCAGTTATGGCTCCCAGTTTGAAGTCATTGGCGAACTTGGTTAGCCATAGTCCTCCTGTGTTTGCCTGTACTTCTGAGAAGTAAATGCTGAACAGTAGGCATCCTAGGACCGAGCCTTGTGGGACACCACTTGTGACTGGTTTAGAGTCTGATCTGGAGCCTGCTATTCTTATCATGTGAGTTCTGTCTGTAAGCCAGTTGGCAACCCATCTTGTGACGTAGGGGTTTATGTTCAGGCTGGTGAGTTTTTCTATAATTCTCAAGTGGGGAATGGTGTGAAAAGCCTTGCCGAGGTCAAGGTAGGCTTTATGAACCACCTTCCACTCATCTATGGCTTTGGTGACTGTCTCGAAGAAATCAACCAGGTTTAGTAGGCATGATCTGCCCTTAACAAAGCCAAACTGAGTCGGGTCAAGTGTTTGGAGGTTCCCTATGTCTTTGTTAATGAGTTCCATGATGATGCACTCCATAGCCTTGCAGATCAGGCTAGTCAAGCTTATGGGGTGATAGTTACCAGGGTCAGTTGTGGCCCCTCCTTTGTGGAGTGGAATAACCTTTGCTGTGCGCCATTCTATGGGCACATAGCCTGTGTAGAGGCTGAGGTTGAACAGTGTGTTTAGGTGGGAGATTAGTTTGTTCTGTAGTTCATGCAAGATGCATCCTGGGACACCATCTGGCCCCATTGACGCTGTGCTTTTGTCTTTTGAAAGGGCTGTTTTCACCTGTGCGTCTGTGATTTCTGGGACACTACTCTTTTCTGGTATTGTTGTGGGCCCTTTTGGGGGTGAGAGGGGGGTGAAGTTTGCACTGAATCTATTTGCCAGGATGTTGTCAATATCAGTAGGTTCAGTATATTTTGTGCTATTTTGCACTTGCTCAGAGCATATCTGCGAGTTGCCACTTTGATTCTTGCCATAGCTAAAGAAGGCTTTGTGGTTACCTTTCGAATCCTTGGCTATTTTTCTTTTGAAGTTAGCCTTGGATGATTTTATGATGGACCTTAGTTTCTTACTGATACTGATCAGGGATGTCTTTCCTTCTTGGGATTTGCTTTTTTTCCTGAACTAGTTTCCTCCTTCTATTGTATAGCCTGTTTATGGCAGGGATCCATCAGACTAGTCTCCTTCTCTTAGGGGAGTGAGTCTTGGTTTTGCTAGGGATGACACGATCCATGCATCCTTGTAGGTGCTCATAAAGTGCATTTGTAAAGGTTCCTGCATCTTGGACACTGTTATCCTTTAGCGTGGGGGCTGTGAAACTTACCACCTCTGTCTTAAGTAAGGTGAAGTTTGCTATACAAAAGTTTTTCACTGTGGTTTCCTTGGCTGGGAAGGAAGAATGACTTTAGTTGGAAAGAATTACTTTCTTGCTATCATGGCTACATGCTGGTCAAAGGCCAGATTACCATCTGTATATACATTCCCAAATCCCTAATTACCAGGTTAACTCTCAGGGGTGTTTTATTGATTGACTAATTGGCTTGTGCAGATGTTTCCCCAAAGGTCACTATAATACACCTAGAGTTGAGTTTTAAACTGTGGCTTTGACACCAGTCACTTATCTTTGTTAGGCCATCTTGCAAGATGCTAGTATTGTGAGGAAATCTGTGATATCTCCAAATTTACAGTCATCTGTGAACTTAGAGAGCCAGAGGCCCTTGACATTAGCTTTGACTTCTGAGAATTAGATGCCAAACAGCAGCAGGCCCAGTTCAGATATCTGAGGTACTCCTGGTGGTCTCATCAATCCTGACTTCCTGGGACCTTTCTGAAAGCCATCTGTAAATCCCATGAGTCATTGCAGGGATTTATGCTAATTTGGTGAGTTTGTCAACAATACCTGAGTGGGGGATCATATTAAATACCTTAGCCAGGTGAAAGTAGGTGGCATGCACCATCTTCCCCTCATTCCTTGCCTTGGTGGCCCTCTCAAAAAAGTCTTCCAGGTAAAATAGGCAAGGCCTTTCCTTGACAAAGCCAAACTGTGATGGGTCCAGTGACCATTGGTTGCCAATATCCTTGTTGATCATTTCTATTATAATTCATTCTACAGCTTTAATATTAGTCTTCTCAGACTTATGGGTTTCTAGTTTCTAGATGGACCACCATTGTGAAGAGGGATGATTATTGCAGACCTCATTTTACATGGTACATAACCTGCTTTGAGGATGCAGTTGAAAAGTGCCTCATGTGGTCCTGAAAGGTCATGTTTTGAACTATATGAGGAAGCAAAACAGAATATTGTCAGAGCTTATTAAGGCAGTTTTTAGCCTTAGCATGCGCTGCCAAGATCTGCCCCTTGCCGATAGTTGGGGGGATATACTAGAAGGGATTTCACTTGGGGTAGCGGGTAGGAGAGTGGGTGTTGAAGCTTGAGCTGAATTTTCAGCCATCAGATTTGCTATGTCTGTCTGCTTAGTTATGGTGGAAAAATTTTCCAGGAATTCAGCATACTGCTGTGTGTTATCTTTAAGGTTTTGGACAAAGCTGAAGAAGGCCTTGTAGCTATCCTTTAGCCTGAGTGGCTATCCTGAACTTGTAATTGCCATTGTTGGACTTAATTAATCCTCTTAGTTCCATGTTTAGTTTATTCATTGAGCTGTTGTCTTTTTGAGATTTTCTGTTTCTGATTCTGGCCATGACTTTTTTCCTTTTGTTATATATTCTGTGAAGGCTGAGATTCCACCAGCTTGGTTTGCTTTTTGTATTTGTTATGGGCTTACTTCAGGTAAGTATAACAGCTTCTCTGCAGTCATTCACATGTCTGTACAGAGTTTCTGTGAACAATTCTGTATAGGTTGCTGTGATCCCAGGGTTTAGGGTGGCACTGAATTTTGACAAACTATTGCTCAGGAGGATATAGTTTGCTTTAGAATAATTCCTAACTGTTACAGGTTTGCTTTTCCAAGTTGATTTTTATTTCAAATGACACAGCTTTTGATCTGACCTCAGCTATGAGGATGTGACATGGGGGGGGGGGGTCCCTCATGTTGGTGAGTACTAGGCCAAGCATGTTTGAATCTCTGGTTGGAACACACTCTATCTGGTCCTAGATATTTGTGTTAAGGAAGTCCAGTTTCCCAGTCTAGAGAGGGGTAGTTAAAGTCCCCCATGAATAGGGCATTTAGTTAGATGGTGAGTGTCTCCAGTAGGTCTAGGTATGAGTTATGAGATTCTTGTGGCAAAAATGATGACATACAGTTACCTAGGATATGGTAAGGAACTTTACTTAGGGTGACTTGCACATGGATGAACTCCAGGGTAACATCGTGTTTAACCATCCAACAACCATATATTTGCTGCTGATGTAGATTGAATCACTTTCACCTTTAGACCTTGTCTGTGCTGCTATTGGTCTAAATGTGTGGAAGGCACTGTAGTCTTGCACTGCTGGAGTACTTTCAGTGGCTTTAAACCAAGTGTCAGTAATGGCAGATGCCCATATTCTCCAGAGTGAGGAGAGCTTGCAGGGTGTGGAGTTTCTTGTTGAGTATCCTGTCATTGAGCAGTAACACCTTAAGGTTGATTTTTTTTCCTCTTTTGGAAAGTTTGTCATTTTTGGCAAAGTTTTAGCCAATATCTAACATCCCAGGGGAACAGGTGCAGACCATCCATGGCAAAGCAAAGAGGTCAGTTAACCGTTTTAGCCAATATCTAACATCCCAGGGGAACAGGTGCAGACCATCCATGGCAAAGCAAAGAGGTCAGTTAACCGTGTCCCCCATCATCATCTTCATAAGCCTCTCATCTACGTAGTATCCTTGCCACACTCTGAGAGGGTCCTGAATAAATCCAGTGCCATCCTTGGCAGATAAAAGATTTATCTTACTGTTTTGCACTTCATTTAACTGATTTATCTGCTGATTTTTGCACTTTAAATCTTTTTTAGGTAGCTGTGATATTGTACTACTTGTTGATTGCTGAAAACTGCACTTTTGAGAACTTTTACTGGCAGTGTTACTGTGTAAGTTGCTACTTTGTATTTTTGTTGGAACTTAATTGCTGTATTCCTATAAATCTGGCCATGCTAAAGGGATTCTACTCAGTTTCCTTTGTTTAAAGTGCCTGTTTAAATTTGGCATGTTTGAGATACTCTTGGCTGATTCCCACAGATCACAGCAACGCTTGGTGTCCACACCTTTGCTTCTGAAGTGATTTCCTTGCATCACTTGCCATCCAGGCACAAGTTAAGTATTCATATTTAAAAATTGCACTTACAGAAGCTGTTTAGTTATCAACTATTGATTTATTGTTTTATTTTTCCATTTATCTGTATTTAAGGCTAAAATTACTACATTTCCTCAAACTGTCTTGCTCTTCGTCTGACTGACTTATCTGGTTAGTTTGTTAAAGTTGTTTTGTGGTAGCATACATTCTCAAGTGATCTTTTTTCTGCTTTTACATTAAGAGGACAGGAATATTCCATCAAGTGGTAGTAGGTGCTATTCTGGTCTATCTAATTTGAAAAACATGGAGGTTAACCCATAAAACTAGTACTAGGACTGTAACCTGAAGTTTTGGTGACAAATCGCACAAAGTATAAGCTCAGAACAGCTAGTCTGTATAGCACTAATACCATATCCTAATACTATATTATACTACATCCTAGCACTATTCAGCTCTAATACCTAACCCTAGAGACCACCCTAGAAAACATCTATAAAACCCAGTCCACAAACCCTAATAGCTCACCATACTACAAGCCCAGACAACATGGATATGCAATTTCCAAATGTCTCCATAGCAAGCTTGGCTATGGGCATTCTGAGACAATGTAGCAATTATTTCATGTTCACTGATAACCTTTTAATGTTTAAAGAAACTAACATAGTATGCAAGAGATGTACATACAAAATTTCCTTGGAGGCAAACATCTCACATACAAACAAGGTTGTCAAGAACACACACACTGCATTTGCCACATGTATGGTCCAGACACACTTAGACTATCTCATTCTGAGGCACTAAAGCGCAATCTTCCCTAAACCTCAAAGACCACCTAAACACCAAACAACAATTCCTATCCACAGCAAAATCTAAACTACACACCAGAAAGTAACACCAAACACGGCACACAGGCCTACACACAATGGACCCCCCCCAAAATCAAGGCCCATAAGGCAAGCAAACAATTTACACAGGACTCTTGTCATATGAGTACTCCATTGTACAACACACAGATGCTCCACTTAACAGACTGGACACAGAGAAGTTTACAGTCAGGTGTTTATCTAGAGCCATGATCTTCCAAGTTACACACTTACTCAAGTCACTGCATCACAGGTATCAGTATTTCTGTCAGCCTTGCAGGACATGGTTAGCAGCCACATTGCTTTGCCAAAGATGTCCTGCACCTGTTCTCCTGGGCTTCTAAAATTTGGATAAAATTTTATCTGCCCCTTAGAACATTTTTTAGGCAATGCCAACATGATAAACTTACAGACATAGCAAATAAAACCCAAAGGAACCTAAAGGTGCCAATGCTCAATTATAGGAGCCTTAACAACAGACTCCACAACCCGCAAGCTCTCCTCACTCTGGAGAATACAGACATATATGCTTTTGCCAAGACACAGTTTAAAGACACAGAAAAGTCCTCCAGCAGTGCAAGGCTACAAGCCCTTCCACACATATAGATCAACAGCTGCACAAACAGGGACTTAAGGTGGAGGTGTCTTTATCTAAATTAGTAACAAGTATACTTCAAGGTTAGTTAAGCAGAATGATACCCTGGAGTTCACCCACATGAAAATCACCTTATATAGAGTCCCTTGCCATATCTTGGCAAACTACAGATCACCATCTATGTGTCAAGAATCTCACAACTCTTATCTAGACCTACTGGAGACACTCTCCATGCACGCAGCCACTCTATTCATGGAGACTTTAACTATCCCTCTATAACTAGGAAACATTCTCTACCAACGACTTGCAGGTACAATGTTTCCTGGACTTTGTTAATATAAATGTTCTTGATCAGTTAGTGCACAATTTAACCAGAGGTTGAAACATACTGGACCTTGCTCTCACCAATATAGAAGAGTGCTGCACCCCCCCCCCCCCCCCATCACATCAATAAGACCACAAAGTTGTCTCTTTTGAAATAAAAATCAGCTTGGAAAACCTAGTAAAAACTGTTACAGTTAAAAACTAATCTAAACAGACTACATCCTATTATGTGAAAGTTTGTCAGAATTTAATGCCCCAGCCATCCCAATGTTCATAACAGCCTATGCAGAATTAGTCACAGAAACACTGTACATACATATAAATGGCTGCATAGAGGTTTCTGTACCTACCAGAAATAAGCCCAAAACAAACCACACTGGTGAAATCTTAATCTTTACAAGGAATATAACAAAAGGAAGAAAAGTCATGGCAACAGTCAGAAAGAACAGCTGTCATATGACAAGAGCTCACTAATAAAACTAAACAGTAAACTAAGAGAACTAATTAAATCCAACAAGACCAATTACCAGGTCAGGATAGCTTCTCGGGCTAAAGACAACCATAAGGCCTTCTACAGCTATCTCCGAAACCTCAATGGTAACAAGCAGAACTGATAGCAAATGATACCAGCTTCACTGAGCAGAGTGACATAGCGCATCTGCTGGCAAGTAAATCCAGCTCAAACTGTACCCCCCAGTCCCCCATCACCTCTTGTGAAATCTCTACTAGCTTACTCCCCAAATATCAGTGAGGAGGAGGTCATATAGGGGAACTCAATAAGTCTTAAAACACAGCCTCAATGGGATCTGACAGTATCACAGATTGCCTCTTAAATAGCCTGAAACATGACCTGGGCATCACTGAGCAAGATCTATCCAAGAAGGTTTGCCATCCAGTCAGAAATAAGGAATGGCTTGAGTGTGTTTTTTATTTGTTTGTTTTTTGTTTTTTTTTAGTTTTTTTTCCCCATCTCCTAATGGGCATGGTGCCATGCAAGACCTTCCATGGGACTGTATATGAATAATGATTCCTCACTTCTGCAAAGGGAATTGCCTTTTTGAAGCCCTGGACTTCCCCTTGCAGCATGAGCAGTGGTCTCTCTGGTTACTACCAGATAAATCTTTCCATTCTGTCTGTCTTCATGTGCATGCAAACTCCTCCCAACTCTCTGGAGGGAAGAGCAGACCGCACCACTTTTCCTGTCCCCCTCTCTGTATGAATTCTCCAGTGTAAAGACAACTAATTATTAAACCCTGGTCACTTAAGCCTCAGTCAGGGCTTTGCCACCATCTGCTACAGAGCCAGGCAACTGAGACTGTCCTGCTGAACTCAGTAAGGTGGTTTGGAGCACAAGTAAATGGTTACTTAAAAAATACAAACTTTTTATTGTAGTATGCATGAAAGTCTTCAAAATTCAAACCTGCCAGCATCACAATAACTACTTATTCCTAATTTTATTTTTTTTCCCTAATCTTGAATGCCCTTATGGGAACAGGCATTTTAGTGAGATTTTGTTTTCTTGAAAATATATTTCTTGCCCATAATGTACTGTGCGGGCACAGCTAAATATTTATAATACCCTCCTCTGTGTCACCATATCAATGTCCCATTTACTTGGAATGGAAATAGTCAGAACTACTGTCAGTTTGAAGATACTCAGTAAATATATCAGTTATTTTTTTTTCACAGGGAGGGAGTGGGAGTAGAGATTAAGGCAGCTATCAGGAAGGCAATTTAGGGTTAGGGAGCAGGAAGGGAGTTTTAGGTTTAGAAAGCATGAAGGGAGTTTTAGGGATAGGTATTAGGGAACAGGAAGAGAGTTTTAGGAGTAGGGAACAGGAAGGGAGTTTTAGATTTAGCAGGAGAGACGTTTTAGCATTAGGAAGTGATTGGGGTATTTAAGTTCTGGAAGGGGTTTGGGGTTTTAGGGTTAGGGCATATTCAGAGATTTTAGAATTAGAGCAGTAGACAGGATTATTAGAATAAGGCAGTATGGACTCATGTTAGGAACTAGGTGGGAGTTTTAGCATTACAGTTAGTTCCTTTTTAGGGCGATGCAGTCTTATACAGTCAGCTGTTGGCAAGGCTAAGTAGTTTCGGGTAACTGGGCTAATGGGAGTAAGAATACTTGCTTTCATGTGCAAGTGGCGGAGAACAAGTGTGTCACAAGCTGCAATTATATGCACACTTGTAGTAGACCCAGAAACTAGTAGGTCATGCTTTTTTAGCACGTGAAAAGATAGGGATTGCTTGTAGGGCCTAGTTGTCCTTTAAAAGGAAACTTCTTTTTTAAAGACTCGGCTGTTGAAGAACTCTGTGTATGAAGAGCAATGATGAGTTATACTTCACTGCTGCATAAATAAACTGAGATGCTTTTGGAGTTTTGGCCAGCTAAGTTTTGTTTTTAGTCGTAGCTTTAAATAAAATTAAGCACAGCATGACAAACTTCAAGTTGCGTTTCATCTGTTTTACCAAGTCTGAAACAGAAATTGACATTCACAGATAACCGATTATAGAAAGAATTATGAAATACAATGCTTGTCTACTAACAGAAAGCCAAAAGATAATGGAACACAGACATTATGTAATCCTTATTTTGTGACCAACATAGGTTTTTCAATTACTTGAGCATTCAGCTAGCATAAGCCCTCCATCAGGAATTTCAATGTTTCCGATGCTAGTTTCAATTATTAAATATCCACTTGTGCTTATAAAAGGAAATACATCATTTATTTCTTATTGTATTCCTTAAGGGACTCTTAGCCTTTGGAAATAATGTTCCTTTTCTTGCACTGAAATAAGAAGATTATGTAACTATCAAAATGTGTTTTTTTTCTTATTGATGTTGTACAACTCGATTGTGAATGGGCAGAGCTGCAATTCTTTGAGAACTTTAACACTTAAAGAAGAACATGAGAAAAGTCTGAAAATTATGTAGGAACTACAGCTTTGAATACTTACAAAAGGCAGTTATGGACCCACTTTGTACTAAAGAAATTTTAAATGTATAATGAAAGGCATTTTTATCATCTTAGCATTAGCAATAATTAGACAAATTCAGTGAAAGATAAGTACTATAAGGCTTAACAAAGACATTCAAAAACACCACTCACTCACAGGTAGTGACTGCAAATAAATGCATATAAAAACTCATTTATTACATCTGAGCTGTGTCATTCAATTGGGACACAAACTGCACTGAAATCTATATCACAGCAGCTAATATGTACAATGATAATAATGATTAAAAATAATAATACACTAGTTTCTGTCCTTGTTAATTAGCAAAGTAAACAAAAATAATTCTGTTTGAAAATGATAACCAAAGAAAAAATAGTCTCTGTACTAAAAATGTAGAACAAAGCAAGATAATGTTTTTTGTTTCATTGTTTTCTCATGTTTCATTAATCCATCAAGCAAACTCTTCCATATTTTATACTGTTCTGGTTTTTCCACCTGAGGTAAAATGCCTGTCTCTTCAAAATTTTTCTAAGCCTGAGATAACTTTTCCTCAGACATTCTGCCCCCTTGAAGCAATGCCTCTCCTGTTTCAGAAATTCCTCAAGGAGTACTGAATAGAGTCTGCATTCTGCAATGTACACCCCAACCCTCATCCCAGAGAGAGAGCTGAGCAGGCATTGCTACATCAATCCTTTGTCCTTACAGCCAGTTTCCCTGGGCCCTGGCCCACTAATCAAACCTAGGACATCTGGGTCATACTTACAGCCTTGTCAGCATATAACACATAGCTGTCAAAAGAAGAAAATGATAACCACTACATTATTCAAATTTCCTAACATACAGTCAGGTGCCAGTGTCATATTCATTTCTTAAAGTGAAAAGGCTTTTTTATGTGGCCCTTACAGCTCATTCAAGTACATGTGACTGCTTCATATCTAAGCCAACATATAAGTGAAAGATTCGTAAAAATAAAATAAAAAAAAGAAGCTGGAATGTCCTTGCAGGAATAGGATCGTCAAAATAGTTTTAATAAAGTAAAATAAAATCAGTACAAGCCTTTCGTCTCCTGTGGAGACTTCTTCAGATACAATAAAAAACTCTGTCCAATAAAGTTTAAATATATTTCAAACCCTCTTGTTAATACCAGTCAACATTCATTAATTAATAAAACAATTAAATTGTCTTGTAAAGAACCTCATTCAATGGTGATGACTGAGGTATTGCAAAATTGTGACATCTATGAGGTAGCATTTAGGAATGAAATCACATTAGCATATCAAAGACTTGACTCTTATTTGGAAGAATACTTACTAGAAGGGTGACTAGATGTAAAACATCATGATTTTTTAAAACAGAAAACCCAGTGACACCCAATATATTTGGAATACCTAAAATACATAAAAATGTATGTAATCCCCCTTTCAGACCCATTGTATCAGCTAAAGTGTCAAAAACCCATCCCTTGGCAGTTTTGATAGACAACTGGATGAAAGAGGTAGTAAACAAGATCCCACACTTGTTGAGAGATTCATGGGACTTTTTGGGGAAACTCAAAGGGAATTTATAGAAAAGAGAAATTATTAACTATAGATGTAGTGGGTTTGTTTTCTACTATACCAAAAGATGAGGGGGACACAATTTTTCAGAGAAATGCTTCATTTTTATTCCACCTTGACTAGTGACAATATTTCTTTGGTGGTAGAATTAATGGAATTATTGTTAGAAAACCACTATGTGCATTTCAAGGGAGAATTTTACCACTAGAAGACAGGGGTAGATATGGGTGCAGCGTGTGTGCCAGTTTACGCCAACATAGTGATGTTAGGGTGGGAAATGGAGTATATATATTTTCATGCACATACAAGAAGAATATTAAGTTTTACTGTAGATTTTTGGACGACATTTTTATCCTTTGTAAGGGTCAGAAAAGGAGATCCATGGGTTTGTAGAGCATTTGAATAACAGCAGTAATTACTTTAAATTCACCTACTCATGGAGTAAAGATAGTATTAAATATATGGATATCAAAATAACACACACAGAGAAAGGATTTAAATCTAACATATACAGAAAAGACACCTTTTGTAACACCCATTTATACTGTACAAGCAACCACCCCAAGCATCGAAAAAGGAGTTTGGTAAGAGGGCAAGCCATTAGAATTGCTAGGATGACCTCAGAGTATGTAGATTTATGGGATGAATTGCTGAAACGTAAACAAATGTTTTTGGATAGAGGGTATCCAGAGAAATTACTTGACATCATTATCAAGGAAGTCTTTGAAGGATGGGGACTAAATTTCACCCACTTTTAGGAAGGGAAAATGACAGACAGGTGACCAACAAGGAAGTAAAAAATTATAGTATTAAAGTATAACAACAGTGTAGGGAACATCAGAGAAATAGTAGAATCTAATTGGAATATTTTTAAAGTCAATAAGGAATTATATAAAACAAGGGGAAAGGAGCCTACATTCACTTTTAAAATGGGGAAACATTTCAAACAAATATTCGAGGATCCAAACAAGTGGACTGAAGAACAAAAATAGTAGGAAGGAGACATCATGTGGATGTTGTGCACAATGTAGGTTTATTACAAAAGAAAAAATGTCTTTGTTACAGAATTACAAGCAGATTAAGGTGTATTTTCTAGAAGGGAATTGTTCTATGAGTAAGATAGTATACTTAGCAAGAGGTGGATATAACACTAATGTTTTGCATTATTTTCTTTTGTATTTAGTATTGTTCTTGACTAATTTTTAATATCGTATCATATGTAAATGTAACTGTTACCATTTTATTTCTGTATACTGTCTGTATTGGAGCTTTTCTCCTTGGGTCTCCACTGAAAATGGGCCAAAAGCCCAGCTGGACCAACCAGGTTAACAAATGTCAATAAATAACTAAATCAATGATATGTTCATAAACTCTCTTAGAGAGTTTCCTAATGGTCTTGCCCACATAAAAACTATCAAAGACTCACATGACATGATGTATACCATCTAATACTGAATTACAATTATAATACCCTCTAGCCCAAAACTTTTTATCGAGACTTTTAATGTGAATGAATGACATGTCCATCACATATCGACAAAATGTGTAACTATTACATTTAAATGTCCCTAAAATATTGCTTTTAGTACATCCTAAATTGTTAGAATTTTCCAACATAGTTCTAATACTGTTTCCTCCTTTATAGCTAAATACAGGTTTATCACCTACTGTCTTTGCCAGGTACTTATTACCTAAGATTATTTTGCAAGTTGTATTTAAAGTATCCCAAACAATACCCATGTGATATTGGCAATGGAAATGCCCTGCTAAAACAGCTGAATGCTCCTATACTTTCCTTGGTTTCACCATGTGTTGAATTAATCTGATTTACTTTAAAATAGGTTTGAATTTGTCATACCTCATGACAGATATTTCAGCCTTTATATTATCTAAAAAGTCCTTTTTATACCCTCTATCTAAAAATAAAGATCTTGGCTTCTGACAAAAAAGTAGCATCACCACTGGTCATCCTACTTAATCTAATGAATTGGCCTCTTACTACATTTCACTTCATAAACACAGGATGTTGACTCTGGTTGCGTATGTAACTATTAACAAAAGTTTCTTTTCTATAAACTTTACTTTCAAAGCTTTTAGCTTCTTTACTGACGTTTGTGGTAAAGTCAAGAAAATTAACTGATAAACCTTTATTATTTGAAGTAAATTTAAGAAAATTTGTTATAGTCATGTTTAACTCCATAAAATGATCAAATTAATCTAATGTACCACCCTAATAAAAACAATTGTCTATATAACATTTGTTAAAAAAAATGAAGAGAATATATATTTTTAAATAATTCTCCTTCCACCAGGCCATAACTAGGTTTGCAAAAACTGGCACAACTCAGGTACCAATAGCTTTTGATTTGCTGGAAATATTTTCCTTGAAAAATAAAAAAAATATATATTTTCAAGGATTATTTCTAATAAGGTGAAATTGTGTCTAAAATGTATTATTAAAATGAATGAACTTAAACAAATACTTCCTGACATATTCTATACCATGTATTTTGATGTATATTAGTGTATAGTGCTGTAACATCCAAGGTGACCAAAATCCTTTGCTGTCATTTACTTCACAGTTGTGTAGCGATGCTAAGAATCACTTAGATAAAATTCTGAATTTTAAACAATGAGATTAAGAACTCTAAGTAAAAAATAGAAATAGCCTCAGTTTTACAAAAATGAACTGCTACAACATGTCTAAACTGTGGCCTTGTTTTTATCTTTGTGAATTTTTGGAATACCAAAAGTTCTGGCCATTTTAGTTTTCTGTACAGTGAAAAATCATAAAGGTCTAGGTTAATATATCCTTGGGTGAATAAATCATAAACTAATACATCAATATCTGAAAAACGTTTACCAACATCATATGTATTAACTTATCTATAACACTTAACATCATGTAATAATACCAACATGGCTTGGTTATATTCATTAACATTCATAATGACAATTCCATTGCCTGTGTCTGCTTTTATTAACCGGATTGGTTTGTTATTTATTAAGTTGTTTAATGTTTTTCTCACATTTTCTGACAGAATATAAAATTTCAAGCTATTATTATTATTATGTAATCCTTTTCTAAGTTCATTTTCACAAATGCCATTAAAACATATAAGGTGGAATGCAATACAAGTGTGTATGTAGAATGCTTCTTAAAAGCCTTATCTTGAGATGTAAAAATAAGAAATATCATGTAAAATATAATGAAAATTCAATTTGAGAATATATAATTTAAGATCTATTAAGATCTTTGTTAAATTAGCCCTCTTTGAGGGAATAAAAGAAAAACCTTTATGAAGAACAGAAAAATGATCTAAGTTTAAAGCAAAATCACTCAAGTTAAAAATGTTATTGCATTCAGTGAAGTTTTTTTCCACTTTCCTTTCCTTTCCCTTTTTTCTGTGACTTCCCCTTGCCTTGTGGGGCTTTAGTCCCATTTACGACTATACTGTTCATGGGAAATGGAGTGGAAGAAGTAGAAGCCTCTTCTCCATTGCATACAACCATTTGGACATAAGTATTAGTGGAAAAACTCACTTGAGCATCTCTAATTAATTTATTTTCCTTTTTACTCACAATGATAAAAACGTGTCTACTGATTTTAGCTGAAATGCCATTATATAATACAGTACATGCATGAAAACCATGTTTTTCTTAATGTGTTCATTCAAAACTTTAATCTCTTTTAAAATGTCATTAACATTACTATAATAATCCCCAATAAGCAATTCAAACATATCAATTCTTGTTCTGTTAAATAATTTAAAGTTGCATAAAGCTTGTCTGCCTATTTTACCCCAGTCAGATATTTAAAAAGCCACAGACCAAATGGTACTTGCTCTTCTTTTAGACCATGCTTCAAATACTGAATTTTACATTGCCAAGATTTGAGCCTGAATAGCTTCTTCTCCAGTTCAAATACGTCTTTTCTAAGACTCTGAATGAAGTTGTTGCCATTATTATCACCCCCCTTGGTCGAACAAAAATGTAAGAATGACATGTATAAGTGTCTATGTATATATGTCATGTACATCATAAGCCCTTCCCATTAACTGTCAACAGTGAAAGCAAACAAAACTGAAACGAAGCTCTAGTATACAGGGGTGTTAAGTTAAAATGTTAAGATATTACATTTTTAGATAATTCCATTACTGATACAGAAAAATCATGTTTTGGTTTGCCTTTGTAATCGATCCATTCCAGTCATGGATGGACTCTGCATGAATCACATCCAATCATGATTTATAGCTAATATAAGAAACACTTAAAGTGATTTTGATCAATTAATTTAGCAAATGCTATTGACATATGATGGAAAGTATTTTTTTTCAGTTTTTGTATGGAGTTTTCCTTTAAACAAATTTTTTCTATTGGGATTCAGAAAAATTCCCCAGTTACACTAATACAAATACCCCTGAAAAACGATCCTGCAAGCTTATTACTGCAATGAATCTATCTGCCACTCTTATTATGTTTTTTTAACATTTTCCAACTTTATCGTAAGCATACTTTATCTTACAAAGACTTTTGTGTGGACAGCATACATAGTGCACCTTTTTAAAATGATCCAACTGCTGGCCCTCTTATATGTAAATCATACAATATAGTTACATTCAACAGGTCACAGCCTAATATTGGAGCGTACATTAAGTCAATATTCATTCTCTGAAACCACAATATTTAATAAACTAAACTTTATATAACAAACAATGCAGACCACATTTATGTCATTTACTTTGCTTCTGTTGACAGTCACTTATGTTCAGTATTCCCTTTCACATAGGCTTATTTATGCTCCCTCTGTTATCAGCAGGCTTCATCTTAAGTATATCTATTTATTTTTTATTTTATTTTATTTCTGGGACAGCTAGTACTCATGAGTATCAATCCATTTAGGCCTCCTTTAGTCACTCTTTTCTCTCTATTTCTCCCATTTTTGGTTATGATGCTTGTGCGGTCTTCTTCCGATATCTTTAATTCTATGACCCTTATTCTTCCATCATTGTTAACACCTCTTCTATTTTAGGAGCCACATAGAGAAATACAAATTATAGACTTATAGTAATCTAAGAAGGGATGAGAAGTATCTTTTATTTGAACTGGCTTCCAATAAAGTGTTAAGAATGATGAAACCGGATAAAGGTGAGGGTTTAGTTATTATGGACTCAGTTTACTATAAAGGTTATATGCTAGGAATGTTAATGGGTACAGATAAATACTCAAATGTCTCCAAGGGTGAAATTAATATTTCACATGCTAAAATAGATTACACGCTAAGAGATTATTTTTACAAGGGATTATCAGCAAAAGTGTATATGAATATTTGAATAACAAACATCTGCTAATTCCAGCCATATTTTGGAATTCTGAAGGCCCATAAATCTGTGGACCCCTTTGAGACTGGCTGTTGCTGCTAATAGTTCCAAAGCCCACCCGATCACTTTATATATTGTTAAGAAACGTAAGCCTTTTTTAAGCCAACATAACTAATGAAATATTGCCAGGATTTCTTGAGGAACATCACCTATGATTTATATCATGATGAGTTGTGTTTTGTCTCTATCAATATTGTTGAATTATTTACCTCTGTTTCCCACAATACTGGGTTTTAGGAAGCCTTGATAGAGTGTGATTTCATTAGCAATCAAGTAGTAAGATTAATAAGGGAATTTATGGAGATTATTCTCACCAATAATTATTTATTCTTTCAAAGGGTGGCGATGGGGGTGGCATGCACCCCATATATGCTAATATATATATATATATATATATATATATATATATATATATATATATATATATATTCTGATATTGCACTACAGTGGGGAGTAGGGTTTGCTTAGTTTACTTTATGCATCATATTACTTTCTGGTTGTTGTCCAACTATGGCCATTCAATGATAATATTTTCGGAGATAAGCTTGTTTGGTCATTTCCATGCTCAGTGTTTAACATTTCATTATTAGCCGCCCAATGATAGTTTAATTTAATGATTGAACATAGACGCACATTTATTACCTAGGGTCCAGTTCATATCTGAAACAGTCTTACCTTGCAAGTTAACACAATATGAGCTATGAACCTATCCACTTCCAGAAGAGATGAGGTATTCAAGATGTAATATTAAGACACTTTTTTAATTACATGCAGTCTTTAGATCTGTCCTGTACTGTGATTTTGGTGCTAATGCATCTGACATCAGTTTATTTTGCTTGGACAAAGTGCTATTTTTTTTGAGGTTAATATGTAGTCTTATAGATATTGTGGAGCCTTTTGAAAAACTGTGGACCAAATGAGCAGTATTTTGTATGGCGATGATGTATGTGAATAAAAAACATTATATACTAAGTGTGAAGTTGCTCTACTTTGGAATATTCATCTTACTCCAAAACACAGCTGTGACACAGCCAGCCCAGCTATCTGGAATTTTGTAAATAATTCTATGTCATTTATTAATATTGATATGATTTATACAGAAGTGTGTGTTATATACTGAGGATGTAACCACATCATACTCTGCTGGAATATAGAAGATTAACTTTCAAAACTTCAAGAAAATAAGTGGAAATTAAGTGCTTTACGATGTGCTATACAATTTAGTTAACGCAGCAAGGAAACAGGATGTCTAGAGCTAGAAGTTTCTTTCTATTGTCTTAGAGAAAAGTAATTACTGTGTTTAAAATGTAAACTGTTGTATTGCTTTATGACTTCCTAGCAGCTGCACATCTGAGATATATATATATATATATATATATATATATATATATATATATATATATATATATTTTTAAAACAGAGATGTTAAGTTAATGTTTAACCTATTAACTGAAGTCAGGTGACAAAAGTGATGTCATCCAGGCTAACCCAGCAGTAATGTTTGATGTTAATTTAAGAACTCTCTGTCAGAGAGACTGGGCATTTTGTATTTTGTCTTTGACCTGGAAACATCCATCATTATCACAACTGCACTTGCTTGCAAGTAAGAATTAGGGCATAGTATCTCTTTTAAATATAGATAGGGAAATAGTAAAGATTAGTTTGGATGTTTTCTGTATTTATTTCAGACTGTCCTGCAATGTTATTTTAAAATATTTCCTGTGATTTTGAACTCTGAAGTAACTGTGTTTGTTTTCTGAGTATTGTCTTGCCCTTTTATTATTTATTATTAGATATATTTAAACCTATCTTTGTGTCTGATATTTGTGAGACATATTTAAGCTCTTAGAG
Organism: Protopterus annectens; assembly: GCF_019279795.1. Classification (NCBI taxonomy): domain Eukaryota; kingdom Metazoa; phylum Chordata; order Ceratodontiformes; family Protopteridae; genus Protopterus; species Protopterus annectens. Next base: position 1,247,826,500 of record NC_056728.1, on the reverse strand, counting down.
TACTTGCATATGTATTTGGTGACATTGTACAGGCCACTCCTAAATAGCCTTGCAAGGCTTGGTCAGACTACCATTTGGATTAATAGTAACATTACACAGTAGGATTGGACACCCTTTGTAAGGGCCTTATAGTAGCTGATATGTAAGGGTGTCTGGTGGCAGAGCTAGTAAACCTGTGCCAGCCTTTCCCGTGTGTGTGTGTGTGTGTGTGTGTGTGTGTGTGTGTGTGTGTGTGTGTGTGTGTGTGTGTGTGTGTGTGTGTGTGCGTGTGCGTGTGCGTGTGCGTGTGTGTGTGTGTGTGTGGTTGTATATAATCAAATCTCAAAGTGTGTGTGTCAGCTTCTTGGGTAGGGACATGAAGCACTGGTTGGACAGAGAGGGTGCTGGAGGTTTTGACTTGGCCACTCGGCTGACATCTCAACTCTATAGCTGTGCCAGTGGGGAGTCTTACTGGGGATCTGGAGAATGAGGGAGAAAGCAGCCCCAGACTGACTGTGATCTCTGTGTGCTCTTAAGGGAAATTGCACTTTACTGTGTGTGTACTTGTAATCCTCCCATTGTGTACGTCACTCATTGTTGCCAGTGGTGAGGATTGAGCTCCTTGATTACTGGACCAGTGCAGAGGTGTCACATAAGCCATCTTGCTTTTAAAGTGAACTTCAAAATTCACTGTTATTTCTTTAAGTCCCCGTTTATTTCTCAAGCTGTGCTGTCACAGTTAAGAGTTTCACACTACTGACAGACAGACATATTTGAGCAATAGCTGTAATGCAAGAAAGACTGGCTGGTGTTTAGAAATTACTGCAACTCAGTTATCTGCAAGAAATACTGAGTCATCATCATGGTTGGCCATGTTTGCATTTTCAGTGTAATAAAAATTTTACTTTCAAAAATTTTTAAAAGGAGTTGTCCCATGATTAAACACTGGGGGCCTCTTATTTTTGGTGTGTGGACTTTTAACAGCTGTGACAGCAATATTAGATATGACATTATTAATTTAAAATAGACACACACACACACACACACACACACACACACACACACACACACACACACACACACACACACACACACACACACAAAGATTTTATATTAAGTGGCAAAAATCATCATTTTTCTGATGGGTTTGATGGAGGTGTTTTGTCAGTAAGATGTCCAGTTAGCTCTTGGATAGCCTGCCAAATGTGATTAAGGCTAGCTCTAAGGGTCAACTGCCTATTTCTAATATTTATGTAGCTTCCACAACATTTGTGGTTAAAATCCATGCTTTCCTAAGGTTCAGGTATACCTGGTACAAAAGAATGTTGGCTTTCCAGAGTTTTCAAGATACATTCTTGTTTCATTAAATACTTGATATTTGTGGTTACCCAAAAGTTGCAATGCCCTTTTAGTCTCCTCACAATGATGAGGAATATGGAGTCCTGAATGTCTGTGAGCTGATCCATGAAATAAGCTAGAGATTGGCTGGGATCATTTTGGGTATATAGTGCAGCCTAGTCAATGATCTCATGCCTAGTAATGCTGTTTTAGTTATTTTGGGGAATGACCTGCCTGAGGAGTTAAGAGTTTTACACTACTGACAGACAGACATAGTTGAACGATAGTTGTAATGCAAGAAAGACCGGCTAATGTTTAGAAATGTCTGCAATTCAGTTATCTGCAAGAAATACTGTGTCATCATCATGGTTGACCACGTTTGCATTTTCAGAGTAATAAAAATTTTACTTTCAAAATTTTTTAAAAGGAGTTGTCCCAAGATTAAACACTGAGGGCTCCAAAAGACCAGTGATGGCATATCTAATAGAGTGGTGCTAACTGTCACTAGGTGCACATATTGGTTAGCTGAGTCTCTACACAACCTGTTGTTGATTGCCAGCATCCTATTTGTTTTGGACTGGTTATACTTTCCTTGTGGCCACTTAGTATAAGCTTTAATAAGATTACGTACATTAGCTTTACATTGCCCAGCTGTCAGATATTAATATTGATACTATTACAGTTATGACTATGTTTATAAAGCCTATTTACCTAAATAGAAACTCTGTCCAGTGTAATGTTCATGCATCGTAATTGTTATAGGCCTACAGCTCCATTTTTTGCCTTCCTTGTCTTCTTCCTTCTTCTCTTCAGCAGTTTATCACCTTCCTCTCTCGTCCCAAATGTTTAGCCACATATAGTTTATTTTTAATTCTGCAACACTTTACAGATTTCACACCATACACATTTAAAAAAATGCTCACTCTTGTTATACACGTTTGTTAACCAAGTAAGCCCACTGGACTCAATTCCCCCTTTTCAGGGGTGACCTGGGAGCACTGTCAGGCTAATGTGAATTGCATAGAGTTTCACAGATGGCAAACAGAGGTGGAAGGAATCAAATCCTCCAACTTTAACTGCATGAATCAGCCCATTAACAGCTGAGACCCTTAATTCTCTGTAGTTACTGGCAGGCAACATTACAGCATGTTTTTCTTTTCTTATGTTTTCACTTATTGTAGTGAACATTTCATCTTTCCTCTTTCATATTTTTGTGTTTATTCCTTTCACATAATATTATTTTTCATATGCACCTATTTTGTCCAAGACATTTCATTTCATGGTCTTTTATTATCTCCATTGTCTCTGTTCTCTTTATCGTGATTTCTTTCCATTTTTGAAGGCAATTTCCCTGCCAGAACATGCTCTCTTTGGATTCTGACTTGCAGGGTCCATGTATGCTGCTAACACTTGATGGTTCTATGTTGCATTTTTAACCTTCCAAATCAACATTTAGAGGGATCGGTTTCCAATAGTTTCTTTGTGATGAATTTCCCAGCCTTCTCTGGTGATGTGAGCATGACAATGTAGTCAGACAGACAGATGGACTACACTTGTCTGCACTCCTCATATCTGGAGTTCCTTCATTATCATTAAAACTCCATCCTTCACCTGTCTGAAGTTATCTTTATTATGTTCGTTATCTGTTGAATAAGCCTCCTGTTCCTTGTGTCTTACAGTATTCTCAGTTTTGTAACATATACATGAAGAGAGAGAGAGAGAGGGTCTCCTTCTTGATATCTCAGGGTTAACTCTGTCTCTTCTACATGTTCTGAGGATCTGGGTATCCGTCTCAGAAGGCAGCATCAAAACATGTTTATATGATTTTGAAAAATGTTTTTCCATCCTTTATTCAGGAGTTTATTTTGTATTTCTACTTTCCTTGGGTTCACTTTCTGTAGCAAATTCCATATGGTTTGCGTTTATCTCTGCACAAAGAGTCTCCTTCACTTACACTATAGATTATTTTTATACTGTCTAAAATAATTTTATGCATATATTTATTTTACTTTGTTTATTTATATTTGTTAGCCAAGCAAATTGACTTCTCTGTTTGACACATTTCAACTCCATAAGGAGCTGCAATAGACAGATGACATTGTGCTGTTAATCATTAAAATGTCATTCATTCTCACAAAAGAATATATAAAGCAATTGCACAAAAGACTGCAAATAGGATAACAGATATAAATGTAAACAGTTGGATGTACTAGAGAGGTTGTAAATTGTACAAAAAAGGAAAAAGACTTTTAAGAAGTAGAGAAATTAGTCTGGCTAATAAGCTATACAATTATATATGATTCATTTACACTGGGAATGTCTTATCATTTAAGCTGTAGAAATGGTTTACACCATCAGATAACTGCTTTAGCTGCTTATCCAGAATTTGTAAAGCATGTACAAGAGTGAAAATACAGTAGGTGTTGTCTGAGGTTGTTCTTGAAGACCTTTACCATATTTTTTTTTTAGTTACTGTATGCAGCTGATTCCCTGTGTGACCAATTTATTAAATACCGTCTTAGTTAGTGACTGCGGTGGTGGTGCTGCAGTAGCATTGTCGTCTCACAGTAAGATGTTGTCCGGTTTGATTCTCAGCTAGAGCATCTTCACTGTGGAGACATGCGTGAATGGGCATACCTTCGATGAAGGTTGTGCGTCAGGGCCAGCAACTCTGCATGTAAAAATCTACTGCCAATCATTAGCAGACCGGAGTTCCGCTGTGGTGACCCCTAACCTGGAAAAGCCAAAAGACACAACAACTGGCAGCCTGTTAGTCTTATTAAGGTTATAGTATCTATATGTGAGGTATATATATATATATATATATATATATATATGCTCACTAACAGTAGAATTTTGAGAGATGTTCAGTACTATAGAATAACAGTTCTGAATAGATGTGTGCTAAACATCGTATGTGCACTGTCTTGCACCAGAAGCTATTTAAATCCTTTTAATTGATCAGGGTGATGCAGTATTTCCAAGCTAGCCAAAGCTGCCATAGGCAAAGGCACAAGTGGAATTTCAGCTTGAGTATGGACTACCCATTATAGCTCCAGCCTCAAAGAAATATGCCACCACCTTATAAATCATCTCCGATAAAATCTGCTGGTTAATTACTAACTTCCCACAATTATGAACACCCATCCCTAACTCTGGCCAAAGATAAATGACTCCCAGTACATTTAAGAGCCAACCTCCTAGTAGGATTACTAATTCACAAGGCCTTTTCTCCTGAGACATTGCCCTTTATTACTCATAATATTTTTACCAAAACCCCCATATTTAATCACAGGGTTATCTCTCAATCTCAGCTCCCCAATAATTTCAAAATATAATCTCTATTGCATGGCCATGCATTCTCCTTTCTAGCATCTAAAGTATGGGGCTCCATTCCTCTCTCAATCTGAGACATCCAGAAGTATTCATATTTAATTAACATTTGTTGACCAGGAAAGTCTGACTAGGACAGAGCCTCTTTTCAGCAGAGACCCAGGGAGAAACACTCCAGGCACATGTCTTTGTAATGTGGAGGAAAGCAGACCACCCAGAGGAAACCCACACAAGTGCACGGAGGACATGCAGACTCCACACAGAAGGGACCCCAGCCGAGAATAGAACCACAGAATCTCTTGCTGTGAGGTGACAATTTTAACCTCTGCATCACTGCATCTGATTTCAGACAACAACTTAAGGAAGAACTCTTCTTTGAAGCAAAGTGCAACTGCACTCACTCACTCAAGTCATGTTACATGAACCCTGTAGCTCTCTTACACATTGCCTTTATCCCTGTTGTTTCCTTAATCTCATTTTGTCACTCCCTTTACTGCCTTTCATTCATCTTGCTTCCCTCTTCTCTTTGCATCTCTCTCACACTTCTTCTCCTTTCTACTGTTCTTCCCTCTACATGCCTCTCACACCTTTTCTGTGTCTTTCGCCCATGATATCCTTTCTTGTCACTATTCTCACTTGCCTCTTCTAATGTATTTGTACCTCTTTATAATGCTAGCCTGCTATCCCTGTAACACAAGCCATCTCAGTCATTTTGACTGCATCTTATCCATAAAGCTCTGCTAAACATAATTCCATTTATCCATTGTTGGTATGACATTAACTGGATCTTGAACTAAATGTAGTACAGTCTTGCACCTGCAAATATGTATGTACATTTGTTTCTTAGCATACCCTTATATCTGTAAGTATACTTTGGTCATTTCTTATGTGATCCTATTCACCCAAACTGTGCCTGAAACAGTCAAATGAGATCAGAGCACTACCACAGTAAACAAATATAAATAAATAATAAATAAATACATTTGCTAAATAAGAGTGCAAAGTGGCAGATTTTCCTTTAATCAACTGAAACAGCCAGGAAATATACGCAGAATGACAAGTAACAATAGCTAAGCTGTACTCTAATTTTGGGATAAACTTGCTTCTAGTGACTGCTTGTCATGCAGCAGATGACAGTAAATGTTTGATGTTATAATATAATATGAGTTGATGCAGTACCCTATTCTATTAGCAGTTGATTTCTGTATGTTGTTTAAAGATTAGTTTAGGGTCTAATACAAGTCCTAAATATTTCTGATGAGCCATAATGGGCATATATTTGTCTTGTGGGACTTTGGTGATAGAAGGAGACTGTTTTGCTAGTAAACGTTTTCTGAAGAGCATAAATCCTGATTTAATGTGTTAATGCTAAGTTGATAATCACTGGGTCATGCAGCTAGCTGAACTCTTCTACTTTTTTGAAAGGCTTCTGATGGAACTGTTCAAATGTAGCATTGGTAGAAGGAATCATCTTCGGAGAAGAGGTAACCTGTGTCGGACCATTTAGAAAGACAGAAAATAGAGCAGGCCCAACAACTGAGCATTTAGCAACACCAGAAGTGAGAGGTCCTACATCAGATAGGAGGGAATTTATCAAGATGAAGAAAGTTCTATCTGATCATAAACCTTCTAGCCATAAAATTGTGCTTTGTCCAAAATTAGATCTTGTTAGTTTATTTAGAAGTAATTTATGCCTGACAGTCTCTAGGGCCCTCGTTCAGTCTAAGAAAACACCTGCAGTTACCACCTTCATTCATGTAATTATATATGACAGTGGTAAAAGTGAAACTCGGTGATAGAAAACAAACTAAGTAAATCAAAAAATAACACGCCACTGAAGACAAACCACAGATTTAATAAAGTACACGTGAAGCGCTTTTCGTCGCCCAAGTTTTGAGCAACTTCCTCAGACTAAAAAAACTAATTACATTAACATATTTATACTCTCACGTCACTAATATATTCATTGAGAGTGTCAATTAACAAAGATTATTAAGTTAAAGAACCCGTCATGTTAAAAACCAAGTATTCCTACTTCCTCAGCTGACAACAGCAAGCAAGTTCCAAACACATGTATTTAATACATTAAAGTAAAAATAAAAAATAAAAATAAATATAAATATTTTATGCTTGTGTCTCCCAAAAAAAGTATATATAAATAATATAATATATGCTCTATAAAGAAACCATATCACATGTCCTTAAAATCAAGTTAAGCTCAGGTTTGTTAATAAAATTGTGTAGTATTTCATTAGTATTATTCCAATACTTGCAACATCCTGTAAAGTTGAAACATGTCACATTCTCTTGATACAAAATCGGATCTCTAAATTACTAAATTATAATACCACTATTATTTTAGTATAATATAATTACAGTTCAGAACAAAATGTTGATCCAGAATCCGGTTAGTTCAGTACTAAAATTGCTAAAATTATAAAATCTAAAACTGTGACAAAATAAACCTGTTCCAATAAGGTCGGAACGAACAATAAAAAGGAAGAAACCTTAAATACAAGTAACTGTAAAATACCTAGATATAAAAAAAAAAAAAAAAAAAAAAAGCTAGATATAAAAAAGTTAATACAAGCTTTAATGGGTAATATATAGAAAAATGTGTGTAGAATAAGTCAAATGTGTTAAACCTAAGAAATCCTGAATACAGTGGTCCGAATAGTATAAGTACTTGAATCATTTAACTACGATTCAGACTTCTAAGTTTAAGTTAGCAGCCTATATTGCAATGGTCGTTTAAACCTGGGTGACAAAAGGCATTAGTACGCCATTGCCAAGTAAGTTCTCGCTCTTCTAACAATAAATTGTATGGCCCGCCTCTAATGTTAGTCTGAATCTGATCCAGTGCTGAAAATTTGAAACTGTGCCCTGGATGCATAGATATGTGTTTAAATAGGGCGTTTTCCATTTTGTTGTTCTGTATAGCATATGTATGCTCATAAACTCTTTCTTTAAACTGCCTTTCAGTCTTCCCTATGTAGAAAGCTGAACAAAGTGAGCATGAAGCTACATATACTATTAGTTTAGAACAACAATTTAATTTGTATCTAATTTCGTACTTCTTATTGTTAATAATTATCCATTCTCCACTATACATGTGTTTACACATACTACAATTCTCACACATTTTCATTCCATTCCTTCTGCTAAAGTTCTTACTAGGGTTACCTTCCAAAATGTTTTTCAAGTTGTAACCCCTTCTGTAAACAACTCTGGGGTAGTTACATAGTTTCTTAGAAATACTCTTATCCTGTTGGATTATTGACCAGTTTTTGAATAGCAGTTTTTTAATAAGGTCACTGTCCGTATTGAAAGTCGTGATGAAACTAGTTCTAAACTCATTACTAAGTTGGGTTTTGAAGTCTAGGTCGTCAGTCTCTTCCAAAGGGCATGTTTGGCTAACTTCTGCTGTAACATGTATTCCCTGGTCAAAAGGCTGATTTAAAATGGGAACAATAGTGCCATTAAGTCTTTTAAACCTAACTTCCTCGACAATTTCTTCAATAAAGTCAATCGGTAACCTCTCTCACTGAAAAAGTTAGTAAGTAAATCACATTCAGTGTCAAAGTCGTTGCTGTAAGTAGTCATTCGGGCTGCTCGTATCAATTGACCCTTAACTATAGACTTTTTCTGTGTGATTGGATGAAGGCTCGAAAAATGTAAGTAAGAGTTGCAGTAAGTTTCCTTTCTATGTATTTTAGAAAAATATTGGTTATTAACAGTGTCTTTTGATAGGTTCACGTCCAAATAGTCAATGGAAACTAATTGAAAATTAGAAGTGAACCTAAAGAAGTCTGTAGTACTATTAAGAAAGTGTAATAACTTGTCTGCTTTTCTTTGATTGCCCTCAAAAAGAATAAAGATATCGTCCAGGAAGCGAGTGTAAAACTTAATGGAAGGGAACCAAATATCGTTGTTAAAGATAAACTGGTGTTCCCAATGTGCCATAACAGTATTTGCCAAACTGGCCCCTACTGGGGACCCCATTGCAACACCACATTTTTGCAAGTACAATTTATCATTAAAAGTAAAAAAATTATTGGTCAAGATGATGTCAATCAAAGTTGTCACTGTAAATATTTCATTTGCTGAAGCACCTTTTTTATTTAAAAACAAATTTACCCACTCTATAGCCTCTAAGTGAGGGATTGATGAGTATAAGTCAATAACATCTATAGTGACAAAATTGTATTCTTCATTGTATAATATACCGTTAAGATTTCTCAAAAATGACCACGAATCTTTGCAAATCTGAACTTCAGTGGTTAAGTATTTTTTTAAGATACTGTCTACCAGTTTAGCTGATGCATATGTTATAGAATCTCGGCCATCTATGAGTGGTCTAAATGGGGGGTCAAAAATATTTTTATGCATTTTAGGTGTTGCAAACATTATTGGGATCCTAGGCCAGTTCGTACTAATATAGTGATAGCTGTCTAAATCAATGTAACCATCCATAAATAAGTCACTATAGTAACTTTTAATCATTCTGTATGCAGTATTTACTTCATTTAAGGATACTTCCTTGCATGTTTCATTAGCTAAAATATTTTCTACTCTATCAATGTAGTCAAAATCATTAAATAAGGTAATTCCCCCGCCTTTGTCAGGTTTAATAGCCCTAATATTAAGTGTTTTAAAAGTAGATAATACTGTATGTTCTTCCTTACTAATATTGCTTCTCTGCCTATTTTTCCTGTATATTCCGGAGTATGCATTGTTACTAATACTACGCAAGTCTAATTCCATAATATGTTCAAATCTAGACAGTGTAGGATGTAACATAGGATTATGTTCACTCACAAGTTTAAGTGTTTGTTTGACTGATGGAGCATGTTCTAAAAGAATACTAAGATTTAATTTCCTAACAAATAATTTGGTATCCTTAATACACTGTACCAAATCCATACTTTTAGTAGGTACAAAGGATTGTCCCCTAGAAAAAATGTCAGCCAGAGAAGGTTCAATATTAATGCAAAAAAAATTATAAATCACGAAGTCCCCTGCTTTGTTGTACACAATTTCAGGGGTATTCACTTCTCGGTCTATCTCTTCGGTTTGTATGTTGGACCGAATTGGTTTTTTGATTGTTGTTGTTGGTAAAAGTTCTGCTGGTTATTTTGATTGTAGTTGTTAACATAATGTCTCTTAGGAATAGCACCTGAGTTCTGTCTATCATAGTTGTTACCCTGATTAGATGAAGTAGTCGATTGACCGTCCTGATAGTCCCTGTTAGGTGTAAATTGTCTTCCATTTCTCAAACGGCCAGCCCAGGTGTTATTATTTCTATTATTCGATCTGTCCGTCAAAGACCTAGGATTGGGTTCAAGACTAGTGTCTTGTTCATCAATGAAAGTCTCTAAAGCACTAGAATCATTAACTGTAATGTCATTAGAAACATTAATACCCCCTGGTGGTTTAGGGTATGCTTTACCTTGGTCGTATGCAAGTCTGTCTCTAGTAAGCTTTTTGTTTTTAGTAAGCTTTAATTTATTCAAAAGTAGGTCAATAGATGAAAAGATTCTGTCATAGTCGAATTTGTATCTGTTGAATTCCAAATGATTCGTGATAAAACTGTTAAGCGTCTCAACTTCTTTACTAAGTTCTATTATTTGAAGTCTATAGTGTTTTGTCATACATTCCATAAGTGCGAGACCCTGCTCATTGAATAAATTCATTAACTCAGTATGAAATAAAGAGTTAAACAACAGTCCAGTTGGGTAGACATGGTGCCTTAAACCTTTAGGCACGATGCGCTGTCTACAACACTCCGTAAAATAATTAACTTCAAGCTGAAGTTTTTTAATTTTCAGCAGTTTAACGTCTAGAAGTTTCAAATTGTTGGTAAATTCTTTTTCACTCACCTCCTGTGTGTCCGCGTTGGGAGCCGGTTGCTCCGTGTTGTTTAAATTGTTGAAATTAAGGTAGTTGGTGTTCTGAATCCAGTCCTTGAAAGCGGGAGCTCCAATAAGCCCCCCAACGCCATTAGACCTCAAGTGCCCCTGTAAACCAGGTTCAACGGTGAGTTCTGGAGTAATGTTGTTAGCGACATGCAACTGGTTATTCTGTATAATATAATATACGCAGAATGACAAGTAACAATAGCTAAGCTGTACACTAATTTTGGGATAAACTTGCTTTTAGTGACTGCTTGTCATGCAGCAGATGACAGTAAATGTTTGATGTTATAATATAATATGAGTTGATGCAGTACCCTATTCTATTAGCAGTTGATTTCTGTATGTTGTTTAAAGATTAGTTTAGGGTCTAATACAAGTCCTAAATATTTCTGATGAGCCACAATGGGCATATATTTGTCTTGTGGGACTTTGGTGATAGAAGGAGACTGTTTTGCTAGTAAACATTTTCTGAAGAGCATAAATCCTGATTTAATGTGTTAATGCTGAGTTGATAATCACTGGGTCATGCAGCTAGCTGAACTCTTCTACTTTTTTGAAAGGCTTCTGATGGAACTGTTCAAATGTAGCATTGGTAGAAGGAACCATCTTCGGAGAAGAGATAACCTGTGTCTGACCATTTAGAAAGACAGAAAATAGAGCAGGCCCGACAACTGAGCATTTAGCAACACCAGAAGTGAGAGGTCCTACATCAGATAGGAGGGAATTTATCAAGATGAAGAATGGTCTATCTGATCATAAACCTTCTAGCCATAAAATTGTGCTTTGTCCAAAATTAGGTCTTGTTAATTTATTTAGAAGTAATTTATGCCTGACAGTCTCTAGGGCCCTCGTTCAGTCTAAGAAGACACCTGCAGTTACCACTTTCATTCATGTAATTATATATGACAGTGGTAAAAGTGAACATAGCAGTGATAGTGCTAAAGCCATTACAATAACCATGCTGTTTATTGCAGATGACTCCATAGTTATTAATGTGATTAGTTTTCAATGATTTTAGTGAGAGGGCAGAAGTTAGCAATGAGTCTGTCGTATCTTATTCTGCTTTAGGAAGCGGTATAAGAGGGGCATGTTTAAAAGGAGATGATACAATACCAGAAGTAAGTAAATGGCTGATGACTGAAGCAAGAGTTTTTACAGTTGTTTTAGGCCATATTTCTTTGGAGGACTTGATGGAGATCATTGAATCTGACTCCTAATATTTTGTCTGGCTTATTCAGCAGTTGTTTTGTTTCCTTGTATGAGATATTTTATAGTAAAAAGTTAGACATATACATACTCAAGGGTATAGACATGCGTCTGGACTTTTAAAAGCTGTGACAGAAATATTAGATATGACGTTAATAATTTACAATACACACACACACACACACACACACACACACACACACACACACACACACACACACACACACACAGAGGAAGATTTTATATTAAGAGGCAAAAAACACCATTTTTCTGATGGGTTTGATTGAGGTGTTTTGTCAGTAAGCTGTACAGTTAGTTCTTTGATAGCCTGCTGAACATGATTCAGGCTAGCTGTAAGGGTCAACTGCCTATTTCTAATATTTATGTAGCTTCCACGGCATTTGTGGTTAAACTCCATGCTTTCCTAAGGTTCAAGAATACTTGGTACAAAAGACTGTTAGCTTTCCAGAGTTTTCAAGATACATTCTTGTTTCATTAAATACTTGATATTTGTGGCTACCCAAAAGCTGCACTGCCCTTTTAGTCTCCTCACAATGATGAGGAATATGGAGTCCTGAATACCTGTGAGCTGGTCCATGAAATAAGCTAGAGATTGGCTGAGATCATTTTGGGTATATAGTGCAGCCTAGTCAATGATCTCATGCCTAGTAATGCTTTTTTTGTTATTTCGGGGAACGACCTGTCTAAGACTATCTGAGGTGGTTTATTTTTTTGTTTCTAGTGATCAATAAGATGCCAAAGTGCTTGTGTAGTATATTCTCTGACTTACATCTGTGCCCTATACTGGTCATAATTAGCTATAGTAGTGAGCGCTTATCTGTGACAGGAATAGGTCATATTATATCCGTTACAGATTTATGTTTGAGATTGTGATAATGCCTTAGCTGTGACTTAAATTCACCTGTGACATTTTCATTAAAGTGACCTAGCATGATATGTAAATGTGTGTGCTGTCCATTGATGCTGTACACTAATGCTGTTTGTGGATGCATCACAGGCAGGATTAGCTATCTTGATGTCATGCATATTAAGGCCAGCATTGTTTCTTATGGGGACAATAAAATGATTCTCCTGGTCTTGTATCAAGTATGTAGTCAGAATGCATTCTCTAATTATCCCAAATATAGCCTGAAAGGCAGAATGAATGTCTTTGCCAAGATCTGGTAATAGCTAATGTGTGTGGCTTTTGGATTAGGGCCCATTTTTCAAGAACTGTCCATTTGTTAATGATGTTGTTGACATTTAACTATGGCAATTGTTAAGTCTTTAGATGGTTGTTGTAGAATGTTTTGAGTTAAGTGGGTCTGAGATGCAGGGTTTGGGTCTGATGTTCTAGATTGCATTGAGCTGATTGACAGGGTGGGATCTTGATTTTTGCCAGTAAATTTTGAGTTTCCATCAAAAATTAATTGAACACTCAGGTTTGGCATTCAGAAATAGTAAACAAGAGAATAGAAGAATGCTGGAATTGTTTTTGCAACAAACTGGATACAGATATAAGAAAATATGTTCCATCTGAATGTAGACATGATTTGTCAGAGTAAATTCTGCGTCATTATGGACTAGGAAGCTGCTGCTTTTATTGAAATAGAAGAAATCCTCCTGGTTGATGATGAAAAATAATCCATTTGACACTAATGCTTTGAGCTACAGAAGTATCTACAAAAACTTTAGACTAGACATAAGAAAGCCAAGGAGAAAGTCTGAATGTCTAGCTAGATATCCTTTAGAAACACAAAATAATTCTACAAACATTTAAAGAATTGCCATGGGGTTTGTGACACCAATATTACCCTTAATCAAGGTAATAAACTAAAAAAGACCACATCCTAGTTGTATAGGGGTTTGCCAACTTTTTTTCTCAAACAGTGCTACTAATGCTAATCATAAGTTTATGGTTATACACAAAAGAGACTCAGTAACTATTCCATTATTTTAAATGCATGAGTGGTAGATTCATTAAATAAAATCAAACAGAACTCAGTTTTGCCCAGGCAAGCATAATGATTTATTTTTTGAAACAAATTAAAGGCTTAACATCTTTATTTCAAATTACCTTAGAGCACGGATATGTTCTCTGCAACTAGAAACCTGCCAAAAATCATTCCATAGCATAAAGGAGTAACACAATTGAGAAAATTAAGGCATGTAAGCCTATATCTCAGTAAATATTTTAAAATGGTATTTACATAAGAGTATTAATTTTTTGTACTGTAAGGTCTCCATTATCACATTATCTTTTCTCCAATTCTAAGCTACTACAGACAAAATTGATCAACCTACTTCTCGGGTTCCTAGAAAATATCATTGTAGTTCACTTAGCAAAGAAAATTGGCTTCATGTAAAGGAGTATGAGCCAGTTCTTGTTTCCTCATTTTTACACTATCCGGTCATGTGGAACCATTGACAATTCTTTCAAGTAAACTAGCCACTTTTCAAAGAAGAATATTTGTAGATATGAATTATTATTATTATTATTAGTTTATTTATTTATTTGTTTACTTATGTTTCTGTAATGTTAAGAGTTGCTAAATTGCCTTCAGTTTGCCATTATATCCACACCAAGGCTTCAATGAAACTGTTTAGAAAACATTCACGAGTAGCAAAAACATTGTAACATTTCTCTTCAGATATTTGGCATTCTAGATTAGCATGCTATTGCAATCAGTAAAATACCAGAATAAGGAATATCTAAAACACATAGTGATGTATTACAGTGACACGTATTTATTTATTTATTAAGTAAACACTACTTTAATTCTTTCCTAGAATTACTAGATAGACTAGCTCCTTCAAGATACAAAAGAAATAAAGCAGGTAACGCCCCATGGCTAATCAAAACTACCAAAGAAATCATGCATAATATGGACAAAGCATTGAAAGCATGGCTTAAAGCCAAAAATACTTCCAAACGTATTCAATATAAAAAGCTCCATAACCAAGCAAAAACTCTCAATGCTAAAGACAAACAACACTACTTCTAGAACCAACAAAATCATAGATGTAGTAACCCAAAATTCTTCTGGACTTTCATTAACAAGCTCCTGTCCCCAGGCACAAAACCCAGTCCTTGCCCACACCCTGAAAACCTCCTGAACAAATAGCTAGTATCTTTAACTATATTTTATCGACACCATTACCAAAATAACCTCTACCTTCTCTTGTCCTCTCCCAAACCCCTCTACCACTTCCTGCACATCTCATAGTCCACCTCAAAAGATCCCAAACTCTCCTTGTTCTACTCACCAGATTTCTTCACCCTTTGAAACTCTCAATCCAAACAGCACCTACACAACTACCCATCCACCTTTCAACCTCTCTCCCATCCCTACCTGCTATATTAGAAAAACCGCTTCTACAATTAAAGCCTTGCACAAATTCTGCAGATAACATTCCAGCAAAATTTCTTAAACTCATTGCAGACCCAGTGGCATATCACATAAACATTCTGATAAACAGATCAATCCAGAAATCCTATGTCCCTACTGTATGGAAAAAAGCTATAATACTACCTCTCCATAAAGGTGGCCTCTCAGCCGACATCTCTAACTTCCATCACATTGCTATACTTTCCTCCATCTCCAAAATCCTAGAGAAATAGATTCAGAAACAACTTTTTGATTTCCTTCTACAACACAACATTCTCTCCCCCACATAGCATGGGTTCCGCCCAGGACATAGCACCTCTACTGCTCTCATTTCCTTCTTAGATACAGTCAACAAAGCCACAGACACAGGAAATATTGTATCAGCCCTTTTCCTTGATCTATCAAAAGCATTTGACACCATCTCCCACTCCATCCTCCTCTCTCAGCTCTCTAATATAGGCCTATCTCCCCATTCCCTTAACTGGTTCAGTAGCTACCTCTCTGACAGAGATCATGCTCTTAAGCAGCAAAACTCCTTCTTCCCCTTCTTACACAACCCTACAGGGGTGCCCCAAGGTTCTATTCTTGGCTCTCTTCTCTTTAACATATTGATCAATAATCTCCAACAAGTTATATCACAGGGGTTTCTAATCCAGTATGCAGATGACTCCACTATAGTATGCTCGGCTAACAATGTTAACACTCTAAAACAAATTACCCAAGCTACTTTTTCCTCAATAGAATTCTGGCTACACAAAAATCACCTCTCTCTAAATCCTCCCAAAAATCAAACTTATAATCTTCACTCCCAAAAGAAACTCACCCATAAATAAAGCTGACCTTGACATTTTCTCCCACAACTCCACCCAAATTGAGCTAGTTACACACACTAAACTGCTAGGAGTAATAACTGATGAAAATCTTAAATTCGATCACCACAACCAAAACAGTACCACAAAAAACTTGGGCTGCTATATAGAGATAACAAATTTCTCTCCATCCCTTCCAAACAAGCACTCGCACAATCCTAACTTCTACCTTCTCTAACTTATGGTGCCCCCTTATTAACCAATCTGCAGTCTTCCTTAATGGCCATCCTGGACACTTGCTATAAGAAAATTGCTAAATTTGCCACAAATAATTGCTACTCCACCCACCACTGTACTGCCTTAAAGCAACTGAAATGTCTTGCACTCTCCCACTATCTTCTCCTTCTCCAGCTTTCAACCACTCATAAACTGATCTATAAACCTTATGACTGTCCAGCTCTCAGCTCCATTTTTTCCCCTGTATTAATCCAGCCCATCGTCTTCACTCTGAGCACCAGTTTCTGCTCCAAATACACAAGCCAAAACTCCCTGCAGGCCAGTTATTATACTCATGGACCATCTCCAAAATCTGGAACAACCTTCCAGCTCCAATCCGATTATAACCATCACCAGCTATCTTCAAAGCTGCCCTCCACAGCCACCTCTCCTCTTCGTGGATATGTAACTGTTCAACTCCTTCTTCAGCAGTTACCAAAATTCTAACCTACTTATAAAACAGTATAACACTGTCTTCACTCAAACTCACCTCCTTTCTCCCCTGTAACTTACACCCCTTACTCTAGGTTTATATGGTTTTCTCCACAGTCACTCTATACTATGTAAATACTATGTAAGTAGTAGTTTTGTAAACGTTTATATTTTTTGATGCAACTTATTAGTATATGTACTTTCACAGGTTGTACTTTTGTGTCACTGGTTCACTTTATACTATATAGTTACTTTTCTAGCCAAATACTGAAGCTAGTGAAACCTTTATGTACTGCTTTTTGTGCAATTTATGACTTTATATTTAAATTGATAAGTTCTATTTCTTTGTCATTGATACGTCGTGCTGTGAACTATACTGAAATTTGTTTGTCATTTCTACCTGTTACTGTGGAGCTTTTCTCCTTGGGCCTCCACTGAAAATGGGCTGGCATGGCCCAGTGGACTTTCCCTTTAAATAAATACCAATAAATAAATAAATAAATATAAACTAACATAGCTTCACCAAAGGAATGTTGTGCATAACCAAATTATTACACATTAACACTAAAGAAATTGAGGCTGTGGATAATTGGCTATCAGTATGCATTATCTACTTAGATTTAGCTTTAGCTTTTGACTCAGTTCTCCTCCCCACTTTAGTATCCACACTTAAAGACTGGGACATTATACTAGACATTATACAATGGATCTCCAAATGGTTGAATGATAGAAAATCTTGGGATAAAATTAGGGTAGTATCTTCTGAAACATTTGAAACATTTCATAATTTCTGCCAATTATGTTTAATGCTCTTATGTCAGCTATGATAGCAACAATTAATATTTACATATCAAAGTTTTCTGATGATGCCAAGATAGCAGAAAAAAGTAACTACTGTTATGAATAAAAAACTGCCATCCTAGTTGGAATAGATTTTTATCTGAGCAAAAATCTATCCTTTAGCGGAGGTAAATGAAGAGTTATGCACCAAGACATTATATCTGGTGCAGAGTTTAAAGATATTGGTGTATTGGTAAATAACAAGCTGGAGTTTATTGCACATGGAATAATGTTGATTAGAAAATGTTTTTATTATCAAAACTTCTTGAGTTTGGCCACTTCAGGCACAAATACATCCATCTCCTATTGTTCAAGAACTTTATTATGTCAATTCTAGAGTATGGAATGGGCTTCTGCATCATGTTCTCATGAAACAAGCAAGTTTAAGAACATCTTAATGTTCTATATGAAGCAAATGACTGCCTTAAAGAATGTAATTAAGAGGCAAGATTAAATTGCTCACTTTGACAAGTCTGGCTTTTTCAGGACATGATATGTCTGCAGCTGTTTAAATTAATGCCTCCAATAGCAGATGCACAGCTTGCTTAAAGTGAATATTTCTAATATAAAAAACATATTTTAGTAGTTATAGTGGGGCAGCTAAAAAGACGCATACATTTATTGTATAGAGGCAATATTTGACTGATGTGCCCAGTGGGTTGAGGTAGCAATACAGGATTTTGAGGATGAAATGGAATTCTCTGCTACACTCCTGGTAGTTGAGACTTGATCTTGGCCTACAAATGCTTGTAAGTTATTATACAACAGGGAACAGTTGGTATAAGTTTCTCCACTCACAGCATTATTATTAGGGCATAATAATGTATTGCTACAGATATATTTTCTGGAAATACAAAAAACTATTGCTTTCAGACTACAACTGCTAAGTTCTGGAATATATTCATTACCATTATCTATTAGAAAGTCTAGGTCCTCGAGTTGCTTTAAAAATCAGGTTGACTTGTTATTTTGTGACACACTCAGTGTTTGCTGACTAACTTAGCATAGAATCAGGCTCAACATGATGTTTCATAATGTCCTCTCAGAAGTAATGCAACATTGTAAAGTTTATTTTGGTAAGGAGATTTTTTTCCCACATGGATGGATGGGAGATGTTCATTGTGTTACAATATGTACACTTAATTCCTTGTAGTTCATTTATTCACATGTTTTAAGCCAGTTAAGGTACTAGAGTGGTTTTGGTATAATATCTAAGATGCTTGGATATATGCTTTGGACATTATGCAGTAGATGTGCTAGAATGACGCTTCAGATATAATAAACTGATAAAAGTAGAATTGTGGTTAATAGTAGTGCCACATTTGTGGATACTGTTTGCATATTAAGGCCACTGAGGAGATAGAAGAAGTTTTTTTGCATCAATGTGTGTTTGGGAATAAATGATGCACTTTGGTAGAAATAATTGAATTTAAGAGCATGGAAAAAGAACTGGGGACAAATAGGTGAAGATATTATGTATATTAGCAATGGCTGTGCTAGGCAATAAATGTACAGAATACATTTCCAGAAATGAGTCTTAAACTGACAAAGTGTGCCTGAAGATGAAAAAATATTTGGGGAATGGAGTAAAACAGTAGACCAATGATTACTACAGATGGGTTTCAAGCAAATGATCAGTACATGAAAATAAAGATAGGCTACTGGAGTGCAATGTGAAACAGGATGAGTAATTAAGGCAGAGTAGAGAGTAGCGTAGGAAGGGGAAAGTGAATATGTGCTTTCAGTAGAGAAGTGTAGCTGTTGACATCAGTCAGACTGGAAAAATAGAGCGCTGTAATTAGAGGAGTAAGGGAGGTGGGTGGATGGAAGAGATACTCCTGGTAAACTTGTGGGAGATTGACAGAAGGAAAGGGCAGTAATACCAGCTGCCACAAGCTAAACCAAAAGGGATAACAGAAGAACTCTGCTGGGAGCTCAATCTCCTGAAGGATTAATGCACAGATAGAGAGGAGCTGGAATGGTATCACTAGAAAGGAGAGAGATGTTCCTTGCTCCTGATGTGACAAGAAGGGAAAGAGATAATCCTTACTGGCACCAGGGACTGTATGGATGGAAAAGAGAACAGCTGATTCCTGCAGAGATCATGAGGAATGAAGCTGGTGCATTTGTGTTTGGCCTGCGTAGATGTGATACTAATGCCTAAGGGGTCAGGAAAGGAGAAAGTTTGTGGGTATGAGAATGAAGGAGGCTCATGTCTACTGTCAGCTAGGAAGAGGAAGAATGAGTTAAAAGACATAAAGAGCAGAGGAGGTGGGGATGGTTAGGACAGATAACCCCTGCTGCCATTCTGTGAGCAGTGGGTAACATGTAGAGTTAAGAGAGATGCGGATAGGTATGAGTCCACTAGTTCCTACTGCCACCTCTGCTACATGAATAGTAAGAGGATAGCAGAGCAGGTAAAGACTGATGAGACACTAAATTCCTGATGCCACCAGGGAAACGTGGAGAACAAAGTAAAGAGGGTGTGGTTAAATAAGGTAGCACATCTCCTGCTGTCACCAGGGAAGCGTGGAGAACAAAGTAAAGAGGGTGTGGTTAAATAAGGTAGCACATCTCCTGCTGTCACCAGGAAGCGTGGAGAACAAAGTAAAGAGGGTGTGGTTAAATAAGGTAGCACATCTCCTGCTGTCACCAGGGAAGCGTGGAGAACAAAGTAAAGAGGGTGTGGTTAAATAAGGTAGCACATCTCCTGCTGTCACCAGGGAAGCGTGGAGAACAAAGTAAAGAGGGTGTGGTTAAATAAGGTAGCACATCTCCTGCTGTCACCAGGGAAGCGTGGAGAACAAAGTAAAGAGGGTGTGGTTAAATAAGGTAGCACATCTCCTGCTGTCACCAGGAAGCGTGGAGAACAAAGTAAAGAGGGTGTGGCTAAATAAGGTAGCACATCTCCTGCTGTCACCAGGGAAGCGTGGAGAACACAGTAAAGAGGTGTGGTTAAATAAGGTAGCACATCTCCTGCTGTCACCAGGGAAGCGTGGAGAACAAAGTAAAGAGGGTGTGGTTAAATAAGGTAGCACATCTCCTGCTGTCACCAGGAAGCGTGGTGAACAAAGTAAAGAGGGTGTGGTTAAATAAGGTAGCACATCTCCTGCTGTCACCAGGGAAGCGTGGAGAACAAAGTAAAGAGGGTGTGGTTAAATAAGGTAGCACATCTCCTGCTGTCACCAGGGAAGCGTGGAGAACAAAGTAAAGAGGGTGTGGTTAAATAAGGTAGCACATCTCCTGCTGTCACCAGGGAAGAGTGAAAAATGTGTTGGGAGAAGAGAGAAAATGTGAATGGAGTCCTTGTAATGTCAGTGAAGAGTGTACTGGGTTCACATCTCTTTAGGGCTGCACTGGTTCTTGCTTCTGTGGCTCAGCATGTAAAAGTGCAGCTTGTAGAGAGGTTTCCTGCCACATGGATAGTTTGAGGAACAGCAATATTTTCATGGATGGATAAGATGTTTCCCTGTAGATACCAGTGAAGAAGGGTAGATAGCAGAGAGAGATCCTCTGCTGTGATCATGAAAGACTGAAGACAAAGACAATGAATAGCTTTCAGAGAGGTTCCTTGTCATCTGGATATCCAGGGGAGCCAGTAGTACTTTTGTGGTCAGATAGGAGTGATGCTGATATCAGTGAAAAGTGATAGCTGACTAAGTGAATTGAGAGACATCACATGTTGCTGCAGATTATAATCTCTAGGTAACTAGAGATTGTGCAGACTAGGTATGTCTTGTATCACTGGGAGTCAGTCAGTTCACACATGTGTAGAGCTGATTTAACTCAGCAGTACTGATGAGAAGCTGGAAAGTACATTAAGGAATGGCAAGTAGCCAGTGTGCAGTGAAAACAAGTGTATTAATGATTTAGAATGTAAACAATCTGCTATAGGTGAAACTCTTACTATTTATTGCATATGTTTGGCCAAAAGAAAAATGGTATAACTCTTAAGCAGGGCACAACACCCAAAAAAAGACCAGTCAAGATAAATCTGAAATGTCCAAATCAGTAATTAGGTATAAAACATCCAATACAAATCAGTTGTAACTGAAATAGGAGAGCACTGATGCTCATTAAAGCTAAGAAATAAATGTCCCAGTTGGTTACCAGTTAGACAGTTGATGTTGCCTTGAGCAGTGAGGAGCGGGGGGGGGGGGGGTGCCTACTTGTTTAATCTGCTACCTTTCTGGTACCATCCCGATAGCTTAGATAATAGTAAAGTTAACTTTCTGCACCATATTCAGGTTAGTGGATCATTTACTTGTTTCTCAAGGGCTCCCCCACATCTTATTATCCCTATCCCTTTCAGTCATTTATTTTGTCATTTTTCCTGTTCTGCTAGAAAAAAATAAATAAATAATTCAAATTACCATTCCATGCTATAACGATGTTATTCTGGGTCAGGTGGGATTTCTTTTAGAAGATGCCAGACTGGTATCTTACATGAAGCTGTTTAGTACACAGTGACATGCATATATGATCTTAGGCCCTGTGAAACAAAAACAAGACAGGCCTTCAACTGAAAGCGAAACAAAATAAGTATACTCAAAATTTTCTTCCTATCTCTTCAAAATATGGAGCTTTTTGAACAAAAAAGGTAGATACCTTGGATAATGTGCACTGCACTATGGGTATGTTTTGGAAGAGTGCAATAATCAGATTGTTCAAATGACATAGTCATAAACACACACGCACCCACACACGTGCACTTTCGCAGAACAGTGACTTAAGCTTTTTAGTGCAATATTGATTTGCTCATTTTATTAGGATTAATCACAAAATCCACAAAAAAAGTTTTCATGTGATTACGCTGTTATCCACTGCTTCTTTAACTACTAAATTGACTTAGAGAAAATAGTTACTCATTGGTGTGAATTCTGGGAAAAATAATTATTTAGAAGTGTGGTTTCTATGTCTTACATTGGAGATTCTAAGGCAGTAACCAAGTGATAGGGTTCAGGAACTCCAGTATCCATATTGTCCATAGTACCCACAAAAATGTATTAGGGTAATTGAAAAACGACCTTATTTGCATGCTGAAAAATTTAAATGTTCATAATCAGATAAAGGTTTCTTTTAATAATAGTCCTTCTAAGCACTTTTGGTGCAGGAT
This sequence comes from Protopterus annectens, assembly GCF_019279795.1. NCBI lineage: Eukaryota > Metazoa > Chordata > Ceratodontiformes > Protopteridae > Protopterus > Protopterus annectens. Next base: position 1,247,803,867 of record NC_056728.1, on the reverse strand, counting down.
TTGTACAAACTTTTCTTACATTGCTTCACATAATGGCAAAGGGTAAAATGGAATAACAGGCCCATTATTCAAGATGTTAATATTACACTTGCTTCTTGTAGGCAATCTTCAATAAATGGAACTGGTCAGCTGTCCACTGACTGCAGCCAAATTATAGTGTAATGGGGAGACAGTAGCAGTACACCTGATACAGATTCTATACTAATAATATCATATGGCCAAGTGTCTCTTTTGCAAGACATTCTAAAATTTAGTTTGTTAGCTCCTGCAGCAGTTTTTAGAGATAAGGGAGAATCCTCACAATGTGCTGTGCAGGAAACACCTACACAAGTATTGACCATACGCCGATTGGTATGCAGGAAGAAATAAGTAAATTATATTTGAATTTTACTTGTACTTTCCCAGTATGATAAATTAGTCCACGCTACTGCATACAGCAGTATAGGCTCACATAATGCTTTCTTGTCATCCCTTGCTCTCCCATTGCTGGACAATTGAACTTGATGATATGTGGGGATAAATAAAATGTAAATTTCAATAACTCTGTTTCACACAAAATCTGTTTCCTCAGGAGCTGTGTACTTCCCTATGTCTGAACTAGATAGAGAGATGGCAAGGAGATGTCAATCTCCCCAGTACTTTCTACTGAAAAGTGCAAGTCACATGACATCCTAACAATGTGGTCATTTCTGGAATGATTATTCTTAACCACTGCCTTGCATGTATACCATCAAAGTACCAAAGCATTGAAAGAAAGTGGTGTGTTTACAGTGACTTCTGCTACTTATACCATGACAGGTATGAGCACATTCAGATACTGCAGCCCTGTTTCCTCCACAGTGTCAAAGATGTCAGTCTCTGCAAATATCACTGTTCATTAATTTATTTTTTATGATTATTTAGCCAAAGTGCAGCAGATTCACTGCTGTCAGCTTGACCACCATTTTAACTTGCTATTTGTCTTGAAATACATTCTGTCCATTTCCTTTGCCCCTTATGTTTACCAATGAAAATTGTTTTGTTATTCTGATGTGATCTTGTATAATGTCTTATGCTTCCTATCAACACCAACAAATTAATGTTCTATGGCTTTCAGTTGCTAGTCAGCTGACATAGGTTAGGTCTTTAGTGCTGTCATAAACTCCTCTGTCCTTTTTAAATTCTAAGGCATGTGTCTTTCTCCAGCTAGATTAAAGCATTGGATCTCTTTGCAGAAAATACTGCTGGAAAGCTGAACTAGACAAGCTGGTTTCTTTGAAATTCTGACAAAAAAAGTGAGTTTCGCTTAAAGTTGTGCAAACTTTGGGGTTGCTACAGCTTGACTTCAAGCAGTGGCGACCTCAGAGCTGATTACTTTGATTAGCAAGGATGTGAGAGTATACTACTTTTCTACAATATTGTTTCCAAGCAATAAAAGAATATTTTTAGGGAAAATTTTGAAGGGCCATACAGAGCCGGATCCAGCACTAAGTGATCTAGACAGTCACCTATGGCCCAATACCTGGGAGGGGACCTGCTGACCAGAGGGCTGCCACAATATTTACTTTTTAATTTAAAAAATATGTCTTCTTTAAGACCATCATTACATCCCTGCATGTCTGCATCAGTCCAACCACACCTGCTGTTTGTTGCTTATCTCATCTTTTATTTTCCATATCCATGTATAGAAATTAAATGCACAACCACAACATTCCTACTACCCACAGAGGAAAGCAAGGAATGTATCAATGAGATGCTTCTTCCCAAAGGATGAAAGGTTGAAGTGTGCATGTGTAATACCAAAGTTAGGAATGGGAGGTTATTTACCCAGGTTCAAACCCTGTATCTTAGCTACAGGAGACAAGAGCCTGAATCTTTTACATCAGCCATACCTCTCAACTTCCTAACACAAGAAATCTAGACAAAACCTTAAGTAATAGGTGGGACAGAGACCCAGAGACAGATTTTAAATATTGCTCTCATAAACTTAGAATATTGTTAGAATAACAGGTCTTGTATTAGCTTGCATTTTCTGAATGATATGAAGTCTAAAACTTAAATGTATGTTATTATGTAGTGACTTCAATCCTCTATAGTTAGCCAAAAAAACATAAAGTTTAAGAGGAGTAGACAAAAATATGAAGCAAAAATCTGGACATTCTGTGAAAATCTGGACAGTTGAAAGGTATGTCAGTAAGCCAGTACATGTTTAAGGAATTATGTATTTTTCAGTGCATTTTCAAGGAATTGTGAGCTTCAAGGGAAAACAAGTCTGTCTGTTTTCAATGTGCAACTGTTTTGTTTAACAAATGGTCATCACTGTGCTGTTGAAAAAAGCAGTGGTAGTAGCATACCAGGTAGCATACTTGTTTGTGGTGCAGAAGGCTGTGGGTTCTACTCCCACATCCTGTGCTGATATTGCAATGCATCCTTTAAGCGGGGATGGAATGCTACATGTCTGAGTATACCCTTCTTTAGATATTATGCCTAGTAACTGTGAAACTGTTGTTCGTCTGCTATACACTCTCTATTGCAATATTACCAGCTTACCAATTTTTTTTCAATGTAACATAGGTAATTTATTCCTCAAGGGCAACAGCACTGAATTTGTAGATGAAACACTGAATTATAAAGTTGTTTGCCAGCAGCAACCTCTTCATTAGTTACAGATATCTTTAATGTGGGATTATTCAGATAGCGTTTACTTCTCCAGAGATTGTGCATATTGACTGATATTGGTGGATTGTATTGACAGAAGTTTGAGTGGCCTTTTATTGTCAGAATGTCTGAAATGGGCAATTTTTTAAATTATTGGTACGTATGTTTTGTTTCATTGCGTACTAGAAAATTGTTCAAAACTACAAATTTAAAACACACTCTAACAAGTGGTGCTGTACTATACAAGGAATATAATACAATCAGGAAGGTGAGTTAAAGAACACATGCATGCATGCATAGTCCTAATATGTGAGAATGTGTGTTTCAATTCCTTTTTAATGAATATGAGTTTTAAGGGTAGAGAAGTTTACTGTTGATGATAAGTCTGTTTTCATTGTGAGACTGTTTGTGTTGTTTAGCAAATGTCTATCAGTGTTTGTGCTATAAAATTTGAAATAAAAGTTTTAAGTTAAATCCAAATACTGTAATCACTGTAGAAGTGAATAAGAAAATAGTCTGCACAATGATAGGTTTGAACAGTATTTATGGTAACTGGGGAGAAATAGCCAAGTAATGGAACACTAGAATGACTGCAGAGGGGTGCTGCTGTGGGGGAATTACTGCAGGGGGCTGCTGTGTGTGTGTGTGTGTGTGTGGAGCCCCAATCCATTTCCCTGTCTACAGCCCCATTTGACCATGATCTCGCTGTGGGACCACATCTCAGTTGTCTTCCCATTACATTATTCATTAGTAATCAAAATAATAGGTAAAAACTTCCAGCTTTGGTGGTATACACTTACAGATAGACTGCCAACACACATTTAATATCTGTGCATACAGGACTCTATGCTCATTTAATTTATTTATACATATTTTGCTTCATATCAAAGTAGTGTTCCAGAAATTAACAGTATTATTTTGCAATGTTGAATGAAAAGCCAGGATTTTAACACAACTAAACTGGAGTCAGCTTCTTTTTTTTCTGACTTGTGTATATCAGATACATTTTACCAGGTATTTGAAAAGCTTTGCATATGCACCTCATTTTCATAAAACTGTTTACTGCTCTACTGGGAAAACTGTAGGATTTCCTTACATATCACTACATCTTAAACATATAATGTACATGTGACATTACGTGACTAAACCAATGCAGACCAATGTTTCAGATCTTCTTTTTCTATCACCAATATGTAACTATCAATGGAAGCAGTTCAGAATTTCAGCAGTATACTCCATTTGAAGCATGATGTTCAATGTACATGCATACAATGCTAGTGCATTCAGGAATATATCTAAAAACTGACATACACTTTATTGTACTAGCTAATGTGGAAGATTTACTAGCAGGCTATGATAAACTAATGTTATCGTGCATCATACTCCTTACAAGATGAGAGAAGATGTTCACATTATTTGCTGTTATAATAGTTTCACCTGAGTACTGGTTGTACCAAGCTTCTGTTATTTGTTGTATCTTACAGTGAGACTCCATGTACTAATGCTGCCATTTAATGGCATTTACAGTAATTCCCAAAGTCAGGTGACGTTTGTAAAATCTATTAATAGCCAGGGTTGTGCACCATTCTTTGTATTATTTTATTTAAAATAATTTAAGAGAACATTTCCAAGAATTATATTAAATTAGGAAAATGTTTTAGATGCTCGAAAGCAACAGCTAGTTTGTAGTGTGTCCTTTAGAAGTATCTTTTTTCTGATCACATGTGGGTTTTTGCAAACATCACATTAGTTTTGTGCTGGGGTCACTCTACCTATTGCACAGAATGGCAGCTCACTCTATTGTATTAGGATACATACCTTTAAGAGCGCATGGTCAGGAAATGCAATTACTATGGAACAGCTAACTCTAGAATGCATAACAGTAAGGACTTTCTAGTGACTAGAATGATGTCTGTGTCATTGAAGTTGTTAATGAGCATCTCAAAAGATATTACAAATGTTACAATTAGGTATCTTTTCTGAGTTCAAATCACAGGCATTGCCACTTTACTTATGTGATGTGATATGTGCTATAATGCTTTCATATGCACATCAAAGGAAAATGGCATTACCTCACAGTTAGTGAAGGTAACACACACACACACACACACACACACACACACACACACACACACACACACACACACACAGACACACACACACACACGCACACACACACACATAACACATGCACCTCCTATACTGCACATGTGCATTTTTTTCCTTCTACTTTCAGTATACATGATAAAATGCAGATTTGTTTAACAATGCACCAAATCAGGACATTTAGTTAAATAAACTTTTTACATCCCCGTTCTGCCGTACCTGAATCAATAGCTGACATGTCACAATAATAATAATAATGTCAGTAGGGGTTTTCAATTCCTACTGTGTCATATTGTCCAGTTCAGCAAAATGACAGTTACTAACTTTTTTCAGAGTTGCAGTCAATGAAAATGCTATCACTTGCTGCAAGCTTTGTTATTTCTAGGTCTGAGTTGCTTGTCTTGACAGGGCCTAAGATGCTTGTAAACATCATCACTTGCAGACCAAGAAGGCAAAAAAATATAAGCAAAGGATTATTCATTATAACTTTGATAAACAGGAAATCTTTGAGAGGTTTAGTCTGGACACGGACATTATAAGGGTCTTAGTGGACAAGTCTGACCCCTTTAGGGGTATTGGTGGAAGTGTGGACTTCCAATCCCTGTGGACACCGAAGTATGTATAGTTCTCACTATACATGTATGGGGACCCTCCAGAGGTAAGCTAGGGACACATTGGTAATCTCACAGCTTCTGTCTCAAGGATACTGCAGCAGGTTCTGGATGTACTCTTGGCATGTGTGGATCAGTACATCTATTTCCAGGTGTCACCTCAGTACCAAGGCAGGACTATGTGTGCCTTTCATGGGCTGGTGGATTTCCCTGAGGTACTCAGTGTGATAGACTGCAATCACAGGGGGAGTGGCACCACAATAGAAAGAGCTAGCATGCCATCTATCAGGTAGTGTGAGATGCATGGGGGTGCATAACCAACATCTCTGCTTAGCATAGTGGCAGTGCACATGATTCCTATGTCTGGCACACTAGCTCCCTCTACTGCCTCTTCCTCCATGGGCATTTTCTTTGTAAGTGGAAAAAATATATTTTTTTGCTATATTGCATTTAACTAGTTATTCACATTAAAATGTATTGCTGAATACTATTTTTTTCAAGTGATGCTGGATACCCACTGAAGCCATGTAGCAGGCTTGTGAATGGTATGCGGCTGCACAGGTAAAAAGATAGCATATAGTCCACAACTATGAACCATGGCATCCAGGTTAGTGTTTACTGTAAAAAACATATAAAATATAATTGATGCATGCAGTGATATCTGTGGGCTATACTATGTGGTGTATGGTCTTCTGTCACTGTTCATCTGACATTCTCTTTCATCTTAAAACATGTTTTATTATCTTTTAGAATAATAGTCAACTGCTGCTATGCCTGAGTGCTCACTAATCCTCACTGATCCCTATTCAATGATTTCGAAAGGCATCAAATAGAAAATAATTCATATTTTTGTATGCTGTCAAGAATAACTTCTGCATTAATAAGTAATTATACAAAACTAAGGAATATTGACAACAGTGAAATATTTCATGAAGTAATGCTTTGCAAATGTATACAATGCTTTCTTTATAGCTGCTATTTTTTTAGAATATTCTGTTGTACTGTGCATCAGATTAATTTTATGGTGTCATACATAATAAATTCTGACTTCAGAAACTATCATCATTTGTGCAGTGGGAAAGGTGTAGTGGGAGCAGGGTAAGTTTTTATGCTAAGATACTCATTTTAATGTGTAATTTGCTTATGATATATTTCTCCTGAAAATGTTTGTAATGGTACTCCATGTAGTATTGCTTTTTGTCAAATGATTACTGATGGTGTACTTACTAGTTTTACAGGGATTAATTGCATACATTTGCAAACCTCCCCCCACCCAAACCCCTATTCCAGCTAAACAGGAAGCTGTGACAGTGAAGTGAATTACAGTAGTTCAAGATCAAATGATTTATACATGTGTCCTGTTGATAGGGTAGGTGATGGTGCAACTGATTTAGAAGAGGGTCTACTATGAGAAATGTAAGGTGAGTTAGTCCAGTGTCATGACCTACTTGATGTAGGTGATCCTGCTGTCACTGACATGGCACTGCTGTATGACAGTGATTGTGATCTCTAATGTGACATTTTGTTAGGTGTAGATGAATGTTTATATTGCTTGTGTGAGCTGTGTTTTGATTGTTCACTTTGATTTGACATTACTGTCTTGAGATGCAATAGAAGTGTCAAGTGATGCCCCCATGTGTCCTGGCAGTATGTTGCCTCTAAATGCCTGTCATCATCCTAAAAGTGTTCCACTGGGTTTGGAGAACTCAGCATAAAGGTGCAGGGGTGTTCCTATGGTACATCTGTGAATAGTATGTCAAGTTCTGCTTGACTTTGTGATGCACTGTTACTTTCTGCAGAGTTACTAACATGTGGTGGGGTAAGAGAACCTGCCATTACACTTGGGGACTGCCTGCCACTTACCTCAGGCTGCCACATAAATATAACAGCATAATCTGCTGCTGATATCATCCAAATGTATTAATTTAGTTGAACTGTTTGTTTCTGATGCTGACTCTGTAAACAAAATATTAGAAACCATTAGTAATGATAATGCAACAGCATACAGTAAAACTATGCTTACAAGACGGTGAGTAGAACACCTAACATGCGCACTGCCTTCATTTCCATTCTTTGCTGATGTGCAAGGCTCATCAAATAAGAATTAATTGTGATGTGTTTAATTACATCATTCCTTGCCAACATTTAATTCTCCATATATGCATGTGTGCTACAGATTTTAAACCAACCTTCATGAGCACTAGTGTTGCTGCTGCTGCAGACATTGGTAAGACGAAGCAGTGTCCACAGCACCTCTAATTATTCCTGTTGCACCATCTTCTGTAGCATAGTTATCCCCACAGATGGATAGAAGATATTCCTCATCTGGTGTTAACTGACTAAGATTTGGAACCCCCACAGTAGTGGTATAAGAAATTGCATTCTGCCTGGCCTTGCTTTTAGCATGTGCCTTCATATCATTTGCCCTTTTCTTGCACTGTGCCAATGCTCAGTTTCTGCCTCCAACTGTATTAATTTCAACAACTACTTGACCCAAAGGCCTTGTTCCCCTCATCTTGTCTAGGTACTCTTTTACTAAAAAGAAGTTCCCCATATATCCTAAGTGCTGCCTTGAGGACACAATTTTCCTCATGGCTGAAGTTATCCTTTCTGTGCTTCGATCCTTTATTTTCCATCAATACTATATGCAAAAAATTGCCATAATCAGAAAATGTGACAGTAATGTTTGGATGTAATCACCTTTTAAAGTACTAAACAGTGGCCAACTATTACTGCCACCCACAATAACTGTTACTTAATACAAACCAATATAGCTATCTAATAGAAATCTCAATTAGCCTTGTAAAATTGTAATATTTTACCTACAGTTCATTCAGGTTATGACTGCAGTTATTTTTGTAACAAAAAAGCATCTTTGCCCTATCTTCTAACATTGTCATGTATTGATGATACTGCCATTTTTTTTTATTTCTCAATGTCACTAATAAAAAATCAGATTCATCACACATGCCCATTCATGTCTTAGCACAATAAAACCTTTGTAGTAAATTGCTTTATTTATAGCCATGTATGCATAATCAGTAAACTTAACCAGAGTAATGATCACTTTCTTTCATTAGTAATCATTTCCACTGCTGCTGTCATGAAATGCAACTTGAAAATGAAAGTCACTGCTATCATAACATGGATAACATACATACATCTATGTCCATTGCAAATGAGCTTTAAATCAATATTGAAATAATTTAAGTGTTTCTTATTAAATAATATTTTAAAAAATATCTCCTTACTGTAGTACATCTGCTGTATCCTGCTATATTTGCAGCCTATCTCAGCTATTGAGATGGTGATGCCCAACATATTGGTGAAAATTCAGGGTCATTTACATGTGTTATATGCAAATAAGTTTAATTTAGATGCATATCTTTGAATCGTAGTAATATGTAAATGTGTCATAAGGTGTATCAGCGAATTTCATCATTTCACTGATTGTGAACATGTCCAACATGACATGAATGTATTTGAAAGTGACATGGCCACACTGCAGATGGTTCTGAGTCCTGCAGCTATCCCAAGCTTTTCACAGGAATGTGTGAATGGTCCTAGACGAGCCAAAATCAGAACGTAGTTAAAAAAATAACAAAATGGGGTCATCTGAATGTCAGGTTTACAACAATCTGAATTGTAATCCCTGCCCATCCATAATTGTGTGCCATACCCTTTCAGCTCAAACAAATCAAAACTTCCTAAAACTTAAAAATAACATACATTGTAACATTTACCCCTCCTCCAAAATAGGAAAAAAATTCTGATGTATTATATGACATATACTGGTGTTAGGGTGCAAAATAAAAAGTCTTACAAATAAAAGTGATCAATACAAATTATTAATCATATATTTTCATTTTTATGAAGCATGGAAAAAAAAGGTGAGCAGTTTCCTTTAAGAAAAATCAGTAAGTGACAAAGCAGTTTTGGTTGTACCAAACTTGCCTGTAATATCTATAGCTGTTGTAATGGCTATACTAGTGAAAAGGATTTGGTTAAGATGATGTCACACCCCACAGGGAGTGGTTGTAACATTGATAAATACATCCCTGACCACACATTCCTCATTCTTGTTCTGGATATTCTAAATATGGCATCTCCTGTGATGGCACAAGGCTGCACTACTAACTTCTCCGATAAGGAGACTGTGATCATGCTCTAACTTTTGTATGATTCATACCTGGATAAAATCAAGGCATGTACAAGAATACTGCCTATAAAAATATTGATATCTGGCAGGTGTTGGATGACTATCTGACATCCCTGACAGGTATAACCTGCTCTGGCCAGCAGGGCTTTCACAGATATGAAGACTTACAAAATGACCAGCTGGCTGAGTGGGTAGACCAGGTTTCAGTGAGCGGGCAAGAATTCTATAGTAATTAAAATAAAATATTTGGCTTCTTAAATGAGTCATAATAAATCTAAAAAAGATTAACAAGTTTGCATAATTACAATTATTTGCAAAGAAAGATATATGTACATGAAAAAATTACTTGTAATGCTGTTACAAAATGCATAGGAAATCATGAGCATGTTAGTAATCAGATATGAATCTTTGCAAAAAAGGCATATCAGTAATGAGTTAACAGATTGTGCTAATATATACATTCGTCATGTAAATTTATTAAAATAATAATCTGTATATGCAGCTCTGTAAATCACGTATTGGATTACACATACATGTAATGGTGACTGGGTTTATAAAATAATGAAATAAAAATTGCAATTACACATTTATAATGTATTACCATTGCAAGTTACATTAGATACAGCCAGTTTTGTGTAGGCCCTAGAAATATAACTTAAACAGTTGCTTAACATAGTTGTTTGTTCAAAGTATTTCTAACTGCACATACGACATGGCTGAAGTCTCACACACTACATCCTTGTTAGATTGTAGGTTGGGGGAGTGGTGGTGGGTTGCTGGGCCAAATGAATGACCAGCACAAACCTTACTGAAAAAATGCTGTTTTAGTTCAATATTACTTATTAAATCAGACATATTTGTACAGAAAAGAAATGTGAATTGGTTATAGCAGAATGCACTACTAAATCTATTTTTAAAACAACATTCCACACACATTTCATATAGTGCAGTATTGTGCCAATATATCCTATTTCATGCAGTTACGCATGTGTAAACGAAAATAAAAAATAAAACAAAAAGTAATTATTGCTTAGAGAAAAATGTCATGTATAACAATTGCAAGTTCAGGTAAACAAGAATTGCCTTCTCTCCTTTAATCATAGCTGAGGAAGAAATTAACTATAATCACCAGCAGCAACAGCAAAAAAAAGAAAGGTGGGTAGAATCTTTCAGTAAGCATAACTGAAACCCAAGAGAATTTTTTTGTCTTACTAGTTTGTAGTATGTATAAGAAGCATACACAAAAGGATTTAAAATCATTATGGTACTGTAAAAATAAAAGAGAAATATGTGCTTCTACAGCTGTTGCACTCTTTTTACAACTGCTTTTTTTTTTGTATTAGTCATAAGGAAAATATTTTTATAGCTTTACAGATAAAAGAAATGCACCTGAAGATGTCTTAAAGTTAATTGAGCTAATGCTACTGCTTTAAACATGATTTTTAACTTGATTACTTTGTTTAATTACAGACAGTATTTTTGGTACTGTATTCAAGTATTGCACGTGCATAACACATACCCCTTCAAGAAGTCAAAAGCCCTTGCCACTTGAATTCATCGCAAGTATGCTTAAGCACTACTCATGTAATTCTTCTTAAATACAAAAGCGCATCTCAAATCATCATTTCCATTGTATACATAAATACTTCCCATGAACAAGTTTTACTTCAATAAAGTTTTTACTGCAGCATTTCAATAGTGTATGAAACAGTATTGTGTGGATATATTGTGCTTTTACTGTTTTGTCTCTCGCCACCAATTTTTTCTCTGTTTTTCTTATTTCATGTATGCATTTCATTCTCTATTGTTTTATTTCTGTCCCATTTATTTTCCTTTTTTACAGGTTCAAATCCTTCAGGAGCAGAGCAGGCATGTACATCCAAGGCTTGGGACAGATCACCCTCTACTCATCCAGGGATGTACTCACAGGGTCAGAATAGAGGCAACAGTCTTTCAGCACTCCAGCATGTGGCAGCTTGGCAAGCCTCACAGAAAGGGGGCTTCAGAGTTTGGTTGAGGATGTACTGGTGGAGGTAATGGACAGGTGAATTCAGCCAGTCAAAGTCTTTCTTCAATTTGTAGAAGACACAGTCTACCAGTAGATGCTGACCACCACACCAACATATGCACTTATGCCTCAACATCAGGGCTCTCCATTACAATACCATCTGGCTGTGGATGTGTTTGAGGGTCTGAGGGCTAGGATTCCAGATGGTACTTCCTCAGCCCCTCTTCCCTTATCCTTTTTCCTTCACCATTTCGCCTATTCCCTGTTTCCACCCACACTACATTTTCATAAAAAAAAATATGAAAAACTAGGGGGGGGGGGTCTATCCCTTGAAAAAAACATAGTGCCCTTCCTCTTCCACCTCCTCCAGCATAAACCCTCTTGATGTTTCCCTTGAGTGTTCTCCTCTTTGTTTTGTCTCCCCTTTTTCAATATTTCCTATCGTCCCCATTCTACTTTTTTAATGAAACCATCAGGGTGACCACAAAAATGATACCACTACATAAAAATTATAGGCCCATTTTGTTTTTAAAAAAATCCCTTTGAAGTGCTTCGCAGCATGCAACTTTCTTTAAATGTTTTAAGCATTACTTCTCTCAGACATGCTTGCCTTTGATATACAAAAAAGTAATACCAACCATCACAATTTTGTGTAGTAATTCACAAGTTCATAATGACAAACTTTATACAACCTACTTGTTTTTAGTAAGTGGGCATGTTTTTAAAAAAAGGCTTTGCTTTTCTGTATTCATCGCATATGCCTTTCACTGACATTATTTGCAAATCCATGTAGTGCTTCATAGATAACTGGAAGATATTTGCAAAGCCCTGGACTATGGATACCAGCCTTAGAATTACTGAAAGGGAATGAAAGTGTAGTTTGTAGTAAGATGCAATATGTTTAAATTCCTACTTTAGGAAGATTTTTTGTTCTTGTTTTAAATATTGTTATTAAAATGAACAAAAATAACTTGAACAACATTTTCATTTCCAGTCATATCTAGTAATGAAATATGAATACTAGGATGGTATTCATAGTTATTACACAAATGATTTAAGGCTATCCATACTGTCCCCAAATAAGCACAGCAAAGCCATGATTCATAAAGGCATTTACACTAATGTACAAAGGCTGCGATTAAGCCTACACAAATGAAGTCATAGTGAGATATAAATGAGGAATGATGTAAAACAGTATATGCCAGTAAAGCATTCTCTCTTCTCTTTGTGATTCATAGTGAACTTTTACTGCTTTTCCATGCCATTCACAGATACATTATAAAGAGAGGTCTCACCTATGCTATCTGCTTTGCAGTCTGCAAAAATGCTGTAACTTGGTGCAAGCCATGCTACTTCCCATTGTGAGCTGCTTTGCCTGGCTGAGCCAAAACTGCTTGCACCCAGCAGCAGTACCAGCCAAGGAGGTGGAGATACAGGCAGAGAATAATCCATTATAAATTTCACAATCAGGAGATTTTAGATATGCTTAGAGTGGACAGGGTTATTGTAACAATCATAGTGAGTATGTATGACACTCCCCCATAGGGGTACTGGATGAATACGTCCACTTCCTCTCCCTGTGGATACTAAGGTATGTATAGCCCTTACTATACTTGCCAGAGGGACCTGCCATGGACAGACTGGGGACACATTGGGTATCTCACAGGCTTAAGGATATGATAACAGTTCTTGAATATAGTCTATGTATGTGTGGCTCCATACATCTATTTTTCAGAGTCACTGCAAGAGACAGGACCATGCATGCCTTTATGGGGTGGCACATTTCCCAGAGATACTCAGTGCAATAGATTGCACTCATGTTACAATTAGGGTCCCTTCTGGTTCAAGGGTTGAGCAGTACCGCAGTAGGAAGGGCTACCATTCTATCAATTGCTAGGTAGTGTTTGTGACACAAGGAGGTGCATCACCAATGTCTCTGCTAAGCATCCAGAAAGTGTACATGATTCCCAGAATAAGCACACAAGCTGACTCTCCTCCTCTTTTTGCATGGTTGGATGCCCAATGGTCATCTTGTTTGTAAGTGGAAAAATATATCCATTTTTTCTATTGTACTTTTTTTTTTGCCTTTCAGGTGAAGCTGGATATCCACTGGATGCCCAATGGTGTACCACTATATTATGTATCAGTGTGATCCTGGTCTTATCCCTATTCAGTGACATTTCCATGCAGTGCTGGAAATCCTCATGTATGCCATGGAAGAGTCTGGCCATTTCCAGCTGACTCTCCTTGGCTGTGTTCTCAGTCCTAATGAAGTCATGACATATTTGTTGCTGGGCAGCTAATGCTTTCTGTGTGTCCTGGGGTAACATATTCCTGCACCTGGCTTCCCTTTGTAAAGGTGTCACTGTGGACACTGTTACCTCTGAATGTCTGCCATCATCCTGCAAGTGTTCATCTGCATCATTATTAATGAGGTGTGGAGGACACTTACCATGGTCACTGCTTTCATTGCCATTCTTTGCTGATGTGGAAGGTTCACCTTTCACCTATTAATAGCAACTGGAACACAAACAGAACAAACTTCCCAACATACAAAGAACAAAACCAAAGAAGAATGCTGCCAAATGAATCCAAGTCCAGTATTTAATCACAATCACATACAAACTGGTTAGCGCTTGCATCCACAGTCATTCCAAAATGAACTTTTTCAAACCAAAGCAATACATCACATGACTAAAATATATTTCAGACCCTAATTACATATTCATTAGTTAAATAACAACCTCACACATATATTTTCATTAAACCAAATACCAGCATTAACCTACTAACAATTTTAAAATACATCTAAAAATACATATGGTTGCTTATATTGCTACCCATATCATCTTTGCAAAAAGATTTCAGTCTTAAAATACACTTCAAAGAATAGTTTTCATTCAACCCAGGGAATAAAAATGCGTTTAACTTAATCTGGCAAAGTAACTCTCTTAGGTCTAAGTTTAATGACCACGGACCTCCCCCCAGGATTCTTTACAACGTGGTTGACTACCATAACAGTAAAACAGTGATTCGACTTCTGGACAATATGTTTAGCCAGGGCATTTTTCAAGTTTTTCCTGTTGATTTTATGCAGGTGTTCGTAAATGCGTTGTTTCATGTGTCTTTCTGTTTTCCCTAAATAAAAGGAAGTACATAACTGGCACTGGGCCAGATATATAACCCCTGTCGAATTACAGTTGTAGTGGCCATTAATACGGTATTGGACCCCCTCCCCCCCAATTTGAAAGGAGTCGCCTGTGCCAATATATTTACAATGTGGGCAGAAAACGTATTTTTTCATGCCAAACTTAGATAAAGTTAAATTCAATGGACACTCAAGCAGAGTCTTAATAGTGCGACCTATTTTATAAACTATTCTAGGCTTTATTTCTACCTTAGACCTTATAGAAGGAGCTTCCATGAGGACTGCCCAATTTTTTAATAAAATATTCTTAATATACAGACTATCAACAGAGATTGACATGGTTTAACTGATAGAGAAGTTGTTGTGAGAATCCAAATCACTATTTTAATTTTATGGTAGTCGACCACGTTGTAAAGAATCCTGGGGGGGGGAGTCGTATTCTGTGCCATAATCATCATCATGGATGCAGAGCAGGATTTCCTCATCTGGTGTTAAAGAGATAGTTGTTGCAAGCCATACTCCAGTATTGGTACAGGCAATTGTGTTCTACCTCAGGTTGCTTCTAGAACATTCTACCATATTGTTTGCCATCTTCTTGCACTTTGTAAATCTATGGTTTCTTCTACCAACTACATTAATGTCCAGGACTACTTGATTCCAGGCGTTTGTCCTCTTAGATTGTTTGGATCCCCCTTTTTACTAAACAGAAAGGAGGATGCAGTTTTCTTCATGGCTGAAGTTATCCCTTTTCTGCCTTGATCCCTTGTTTTGCACCATTACTGCATGTGAAAAAATATGCCACATTCATATACAAAAAACATTTGATGTAATTACCACTCAAACAGCACACAAATGAAATCATCCTTGCCATCCTCATAAAAACCCCATAATTATACTCACATGCAAAATCTCACTCTAGCCAGTAATGTCTGCAATATCATAAATACATTCACAATAATAAAACAATTTGTTAACAGATTCATCCTTCCCCTAGTCCCTGTCACAGTCTTCTGTTTATGATGTTGTCATTTTTCATTATTCAGTGACACTCAGAAATCTCCAAGTAAAGACAGATTATTCATATATCAACACATCCTTACCACTTTGGTAATTCACTGTTGAAACACTGCATTTATACCATGCATGCATGTATATATGACACCAAAGCAAATAATTTTCTCGGTGATCAATCATTTCCATAACTGCTGTACTGATTTTCCATTTACAGATGGCAGCTTTACAGCATTTACTAAAGCCATTGTAATATGCTCATCATATCAGTAACACAAACATTTCTCAAAGTGAACTCAATAATTTTACATTTTTTTGAACTGTTCATATTAATTTATTAATTTATATACTTCTGCTATTTTTTTCCTTTAAAACTTCTGCAGTTTCTACAGTCATTTGCCACCTAACTTGAATAATCACAAGTTAATACATCTATGTTAAACTATTTCATGTAAATTCAGGTCCATTTATGCATTTTGTATGCAAATTAGGCCCTTTTACATGTATTTCTATGAAGCTCGGTAATACACAAACATGGTATGGGCACCTATACGCATAAGTCATTCTCAGCTACTCATCAATGTGGCCTCAGGTTCATGTGAACAGACTGGGGAAAGCAACAGAAACTACAGCAGTCCCCAGCACGATACAGGAATGTGAGGATAGCCTCAGATATACTATAAGCTGAATACATAACTCTCAATTGTGCAGATTTTCATAGAATGTCCAGATTTTTGCCTCATATTTTTGATGTGTTCTCATAAAATTTGTGGCTGTGATCTGAGGATTGCAATCACCAAATAATGACATGCATTTGAGTTTCAGACTCCAAATCATTCAGAAAATGTATGTTAGCAAACCCTGTTACTCTAGCAACTTTTTTAAGTTTGTAAGAGCAATATTTAAAATGTGCCTATTTGGGGGCCGGGTTCCGGCGTGTAGCTCACAAGACATTTCCCTGCGAGCTACATTGCTGAAACCAATTAGCTGCAGCAGTAATTTTCTGTAGAGCAATACGGCTGAATAGCATAGCTGCTGCCGCTGTACACTATGCACAGTAATTCTACAACTGGTGGCAATCATTACAGACAGCTGCCTGGCAGTATTCTGGCAGGGATGGCCGTACTAAATGTGTACCAAGTTCCGTATTTTCATGTAAGGAATGCATTTATGGTATTATTTATTTTATTGCCAGGTGTGTACACCTACCTGAAAACAATTCATAAACTGTTACTTGCAAAGCATAACATTTTATAACACCATTCCATCAAATAGGCAAGAAGTTCACACCTATGAAAGATGTAATGATTTATTTATAATTTGCAATAAAGGGGAGACTGGTACAGTATGAAAATTCAGATAGCAATAAATATTTAAATAAATACATAGTAAGCAAGCATATCAGTGAATGAAGTGCATTGCATATTAGTACTAGTAATTTCAGTAATATTAAGAAAAAAGAGGTGAATACGGGTAAATAACAATTGTCTTATGTCTTCTCTTTCTAGCCAAAGAGGAAATAAATTAAACAAGCTTCAGCAGGGTAGGAGAACAGCTAGGTCAGTTGAAGCCATTAGTAAGCATGAATAAAGTAGTGTGTTTAATTTCATTAATATCTACATAAAGAAGTAGTTTATAAAGGATGGTAACTGAATCACTACATTGCACTGCACCCAAATGTAAAATATATGTCAATATATAACTGCAGTATTCTGTCTTTAACTGATGCTATAAGACGTAAGCATTTATAAAGGACGTTTTTAGTACATTATTGCAAACAAATGCATATCAGGCACAAATATCATAATTTATATTTGTATAGTGGACTGCAAAATGTAAACCTCGCCAAAACTGGATAGCAATATATTCTTTCTTCCCAAGCACACATGAGCACCTCACATATCATTTCATCTGAAATATGCATAACCTCTTCTCTTATAATTCTTCCCATGTACACATAAACACTTTCCAAATCAGTACTCCAATATGTGCATATGCACTTCTTGCATACTCTGCTTTACTTTACTAAAGATTTATAAAAATAAAAATGTTTTAAAGGAAGAAATTGAATAGTGTAACATGATTTGTAAATTTATTGTGTGTATTTTCTCTTTTGTTCTCCCACCTTTTTTCCTCTGGTTTTCTTATTTTGCTCACGTATTCCTTTCTCCTTTTGTGTTTTCTTCCACTCTCATTTATGTTCATATTTTTTACAGATCTAAATTTCTCAGGAGTAAACCAGGTGCATACCTCCCAGTTTAGGGAGCATTCACCCTCTGCTTATCTGGGGATGTCCTCAAAGGGTAAGATAAGTGGCACTAGCTCTGTAGGCACCCCTGCATGTGGCTGCCTGCCAAACATCACTGAACAGGAGCTTCAGGATATGGTTGAGGACATGCTAGAGCAGGTTGTCAACAAATGGATTCAGCCAATCAATGCATGTCTTCAGTAGTGCAGCATATTGTGCCACCACAGGCCCTACCCCCTCTATATCAGGGTCGTACACTGTAACACCATCTGGCAGTATAAACATTTGATGTTCTGTGAACTGGGGAGTCTTGCTTTTACCATTTCCCATTACCACTTCTTCCTTTATTTCTCCTACATCCTCTTACCTATTTGCCACCCACACTACCCTATGTATTAAAAATCTAGAAATAAATTGGGGGTCTATTCCTCTTCCAAAAAACCTAGTGCCCCTTCTCTCTCATCTCCTCTAGTATGATCTCCACCTTTCCATTCTTTAAAGGAAGCAACAGGGTGTCCACGTAAGGATACCCCTTTGTAAAACATTTGAAATCCCTTATTTTTTAAATATCAGTAATAAAAGATGGGCAGTCTGTCAAGTCTTTCAAGCCTGACTGTGCATTGTCTCATCTGTCAACAATTTCCAAATACATACAAAGTTATATGAATCCTATATATTTCAGGTTGTACTTCATATGTACTTAATGGTTAACTTTAGAAATTCTCTGCTTTTGCTGTAAATAGGCATATTTTTCAAAATGTCTTCACGTTTTCTTATTCAGAGTGAATAACCTGCACTTAGCTTAATTGCATACATGCAGAGTGGTGCTATTCATGGATGACCGCTACAGAGCTATGGAGTCCTGTAC
This sequence comes from Protopterus annectens, assembly GCF_019279795.1. NCBI lineage: Eukaryota > Metazoa > Chordata > Ceratodontiformes > Protopteridae > Protopterus > Protopterus annectens. The sequence goes on along the minus strand of NC_056728.1, from coordinate 1,247,785,071 downwards.
TATGAATGTCGCCCCGAGTCTTGCTGTTGTACACTGTATGATATTACACTGCATGCTTCAATGTTATACACCTAAAATGACTATCTGACTGGTAGCTTTCCTTTTAAATCGTTTGAAATAAACACCTAGCTATGTAGTATACAGAAAAAACAAAACCCTGGCCATGACCTAGGTGACCTAATTTAATTAGTGGTCTGGGCACAGGTGGGGAGAAGAAAAGAATGAAAAGGTAATGCCTACTCACCACTCTCAGGGGCTGGTTTCAGTGAATGTGCTTGGGATATGCACTCCATGTTCGATGCCACAGTGGAAAACAGGCAGCACATGCAGGTGCTTCTCATAATGAAGACAGGTCCTCTGAGGGTTCTGTCTTTTGCAAAAGCATTTCGCACTCTCTCCTTGAACATCTATGGTCATGTGCACAAGGAGAACATAGGACCATAAAGTGAAAAATCCCGATCCCAAAAACAGTTGACTACATCACTCCTGACTTTCTCTCTTGCCTTGAGTGGAACTAATGAGACATAGAGATGTTGTTTCAAGAAGAATGAATGGGATGATATAGCAGCCAATAGAGAATTCTGATGATCAAATGGGAAATGCAGCAAGAAAAAGTTTGTTACTCTAGTTCTATCTTCATCAGAAGTAACATTCATTATCTGTTACTCTTAATTAACAGGTTTTATACAAGCAATCAAAAATACTGACCTCTGGTTGGTCAATACCTTTCTTTTGCCATATCATATAGAACAACAAACTCCTACCTGGGACTACTTTCAGGGAAAAAAAGAATAACTAGAGTAAATCACACTTAAGAAACATGGCTCCTTGCTTCACTATTAGCAGAAATCTTCAGTTGGACCCTAAAATTAAAATGTAACTCATAATTAACTAAAACAAGGTACTTCATTATCAGTTCTCTGATTATCAGATCTCACTGCATACATATATTCATTAGTAATCATAACTACTGCTCCTGTTTTTGCCTACAAATGTTTCTCTGTTGATGGTAGAAAAGCCTTCTTCTAACTTTACCTTCTAAATTCTGGCATAACTCTACAATCACCCATTTATATTAACGTATTCCTTAGGTACAAGAGTGACCGTTAGTACAATCTGAGTGACAGCAAACATTGTAAATTGTCCCCTGGTACCACTTCATATCCAAAAGAAAAACAAAGAAGACAGTTTGTATGCATTGTGACTAGTTTATTAGTTAAAAATAACACATTTGTGAAATTATGGAGTCATCATCCACAACCAATATTTGATAAAGCAAATCATATGCAACAGTAAGTAATCACTCTTAGGACTCAGTATGCCAAAAAGACCCTGACCTTGGAGTGTACCAGACCACCAAACCCAGTCAATGGAGGAGCTGAAAGGGAAGAGTTGCCTGTCCAATACTTGCCAAATGGCATGCCCTCTGTGACCCATCAGCATAAGTATGATCAACTAATCTGGTTCAGCATTATTGTCAGCTGCTACACCAATTATAAACCTTGTAGATAAGGGGTGGAGAACCACCAGGCTGCTCCCCTGTGCAGGCTGCTTTACCTTGCCCCTTTCTTGGCCATGACAACTCAACAGATTGATCAAATCAGCATATGGGTAGTCTGAGTAACATGATGGCATATCATTTGCCATAGCTGTTTGTGCCTGTTTTTGTTCTTATATCATAAATCACTCCACACCCATTCTGTAGACATTATTATTGCAAAAACTATATATACAGAAAGACAGACATAGAGATTTTTATATATCTATTTATATATATATATATATATATATATATATATATATATATATATTCATATAAATGTTATAATGGGTTCATAATTGCACATACAAGTCTGGCAACATCACACAATAATTTATTACTCGTGCTGCACTGTTCTTGTTAATAGAGCTTCCTTACTAACCTCAGACTTACAACTCTCCTTTCATAATATTAATCATGTCAGCAAAGGCAGATGATGGTCAAGTTGGGCCCAAGGCAGGGTAATGGATCAGCCCCCCAGCCATTCCACTGTCCCATTATTTGGCTATTTATCCCCAGTTAGCATAAACATTGTTCAAACCTGTCAATGTGCACACTATTTTCTTCTATACTTCTACACTGATAGATATTTGGATTTATTTATTTTATTTTATTTTATTTATTTATTTATTTAACATTTGTTTACCGGGAAAGTCCAACTGGACACAGATCCTTTTTCAACAGAGCCCCTGGGAGAAAAGCTCCATAAGTTACAGTAAATTTTCTTGCACACATTACAATAAAAAATAAGTAAAAAGTAAACAAAATGTAGTATACATAAGAACATACAAATTTGTTACATCTTGACAACAAAACCTAGGCTTTAAACATAGTTAATACTATTTGTAGGTATGACTTATGTCAAGATATAAGGTTAAGAGAGGTCGGTAGGAATAAAGGATTAAACACCAGGGGAGAAGTTGGATATGTTTTAGGTATACTGTGTGTATCAGAGCACTCATGAGGGGTTAGTACAGGAACATAGCCAGTTATTTTTTAGATAAGCTTTAAGTGATGGCTTAAAGTGGTTAGTGGATGAGACTGAGAGAATGGAGTTAGGAAGGGAGTCCCATATGCAAGATATATAGTTGGAAAATAAAGATTCTCCTGCAGTTTTGTTGGCCTTGGAGAGGCTAAAGTTCTTGTTGTTAGAGCAAAGTAGTCTGCTGAAACTGTAAGGAAGGATGATATTTTGTAGTGCAGGGGTTCTAGATGGTTGTGTTACAATTTTGTGAGTTAGAGAGAGTTGGTTGTAATGAATAATGTTGGGAAGCTCAAGCCAGTCTAGCATCCTTAAAGCTGTACAATGATGTGTTCTATATGGGCAGTCAGATGCAAACGAAGCAATTGTATTATAACATGCTTCTAGCTTAGATAAGTCAGTTTTCCTAAGATTAGTTACAATTGGAGAGGCATATAGTAGAGTGGAGAGGTGATGGGTTTGTGCTAATGTAATTTTGTCCATTGTGGTTAGGAACCTTTTGTGCCTGTGTAGACTTCCAAGTTTCTTATGGAGTTTTTTTATAGTTAGGGAAACATGCAAGTCAAATTTTAGAGTACCGTCTATTTTCACTCCAAGAAGCTCTGTATGAGTTGTCGGGGAGATCGCAGTTTGATTTAAAACTCTTACTAAACAAAACAGTACAGTCTTACAGTGAAAACAGATTTAGGATGCTCAGCAATAAACTTTTCTGCCCTTGAAACTGACATTCATTGAAACTGCATTGAAAAACATATTCACAGAAAATGCATTTGGCCAGTGGGTGGATTAAGTGTACCTTTCGACTGTTTTCAAACCATAGTTCCCCTGCACATATTTTAGGACCATGCATAAATGCATGGTCCCTTGATTCACCTTCCTGATTGTATTAAATTATATTTCTTGTTTAATAAAGCACCAGTGTTTTTTTTTTTATTTTAGTTTTGAACATTTTTCCAGTAAGCAGAGAAACAAAGCATATGAAGCAATAATGACAAAACTGCCCATTTCAGAACATTTCAACCATAAACAACCACTCAAACTGTTGCCATTATCAGCCATCAATATCAGTTAGTATGCACAATCTCTGTGGAAGTAAAAGTCATATGAATAATTCTATATTAAAGAGAACCATGACTAATGAAGAGGTTGCTGCTGGCAAACAACTTTGCATTTCATTGCTTCATCTATAAATTCAGTGCCTGCTGCCCACGAAGAATAAATTGCTTACATTACATTTTTAAAAAAATGATCTGCTAGTGATACGCAATAGAGAGTGGCTGGAAAATTGATAAAAGGTTCATAGTTACTAGGTATCTTGTCCAAAATAGGACATAGTCAGGTAGTGTCAGCAATCAGTCTACCTCACGTGGGAAGAGAACCCACAGTCTTCTGCACCAAAAGCAAGTATACTACCTGTTACACATATGACACTGAAAAATACAGCTATGAAACTCTATGACTGACACTGACATGCAGTCTTCCTCAGTTATTTAAAAAAAAGAAAGAAAATTAAGCAAAACCTGGCAGTTGGTGTAGTGGTTTAATGGTTCATGGTTTGACTCTGAGCAAAGTCACTTAACTCAATAGTGCCATTAACTGGAGCATTTTTCACACACACACACACACACACACACACACACACACACACACACACACACACACACACACACACACACCAGAAAGATAACTCAGTAGCAGTATGAAGAGCTCTGTAAGAGAAAAAGTAGAACAGCAGTAAGTTGCTGTGAAAATACTGGGAGTGTTGTGTTCACTGCAGCTGAGACTTGAGAGGTGAGGATAACTAAAGGAACAGGACTAGTACCACTGTCATTACCAGTGGTAGGACTAGTACCACTATCATTACCAGAGGCAGAACTAGTGCCAATATGACTACCAGAGGCAGAAGTGTGTAGTTTCTATGGCTCCATTTGCTCCAGAGGTATAAATAAGTTATTTTCCTCTGCATGGCTTCAGGCTCTCTAAAACCATTAGCATAGATGCCCTGCTTCAATTCCCTACAGTTTCTATAGATGATGTTTTGACGATGTCCTAATGTTGAGGTTTCTGGGACCTGCTGTATTACAAAAGTGTCCAATGAGGTCCTAATGCTGGTTTTGTTTTACTTTTTGGGGCTTGTTGAGTTTAGGGAAGTTTCCTGCAAGGTCCTAATGCTAATTCTGTTTTACCTTTTTTTTTTATCCAGATATTTTTATAATTGGTTATAACAAAGCTGCCCCCCTCAGCCAACATTGACCCTAGGCAACTGCCTAGGTTGCCTACTGCTAGATCCAGCTCTGCCTGTTAAACTCCTGCAGCATTGACCCAAATAAACAGTCATATGCCTTAACTTTGATTAACATGACCAAGTGATTCAGCAGATAATCCCCCAGATTTACTATTCTTCTGTTCAGGACTAGATTAGTCCTGCATGAAAGTGGCCATTTAGGAGCAGGACAGCAGTGCACCATGCATATTAATGAAGGTGTGCTGCCTGAGCTCCTAATACAAGGTGCATGTATGAGTACAGGGGGTGTGCCTGAGATCAGAGCTCTCAGAATATACATGCCCCAGCAATGAAAAACAGCAGAAAGGCCAAAGGAATGAGCAAAACTGCTCATAGGTGTCCGCATATCCCCAGCAACATTCCCCTACATGTACAACAGCAATAGTAAATACATATAAAATAAACAAACCCATTTTTTTTTTATGAACCCGATTAAAGCTATACATAGGTGCGTGGGTGTGCCCATCGCTTAGCTACAGTTAATGCAGCTTAAATGGCTGAAGAGGATAACATGGAAGATAAATGCAAATGAAGCAATACAGCAATAGTGTAGTGGGCAGAGCATTTGCCTTATGAGCAGACATTCCCGGTTTGAGTCCCACTGCAGTACATTCCATTTCCCATGTGAAATCAGTTTATGAACATTTTTTGCTGTATTACCTACTAAATAACATATAATTGTGAACTGGAGTACTGCATTACATGCATGTGTGAGGTGTCAGTGTCATAATGTTGCAAAGTCCCCAGATAAGCACATGTACCCCATACAATATATGTACATAGGAATCATGGATACAAATGGAAGGTACAATGTGTAATGAATGACAGCTCCATACAGCTTCCAAATCCCACACCTTTCCAAGAACCATTAGATATTTCTGTCTAAATCAGTGCATTTGTAAGTGGGAGTAAGCACTAGTAAGCAAGTGTAAGCACCAATAAGCAGTAATAAGCATATTTAAGCACTATGAAACATGTTTAAGCCCGTTTGCACAGGGGTAAGCAATGCACATACAGGTTAAGCAATTTTAAAGCTAACTCCCTGTAAGCATAAGTAACCAGAGGTTAGGATTGCTTACCCTCATACAAACCCGTGTACAGCTGCTCAAAAGTGCCTTAATCACTCTGTATCCAATGGCCCTTGTTCTGCCCAGCAACAAAATAAACAGCCTTGCAGGTCTTGAACCCAGGACCCTATACACTATAGTTATAGTAGTTAACCACCAAGCCATCACAGCAGTACAGAAGAATGAGGTATCACCAAACAAGTCCTCACTACAGTAAAATCAAACTGAACCTGTGAAAGGAATCAGTATACAGTAATATGTTCTATAACCCACTTGTTGTGTCTTTCAGCTTATCCCGGTTAGAGGTTGCCACAGCGGAACTCCGGTCTGCTAATGTTTGGTAGTGGATTTTTACGTGCCGGGTTACCAGCCCTGATGCACAGCCTTCAATGAAGGCACACCCATTCACGTATGCCTCCACACAGAAGACGCTCTAGCTGAGAATCGAATGGGACAACGTCTTGCTGTGAGGCGACAAGGCTACCGCAGCACCACTACCACGAGTATGTTCTATAACCCACTACATAACATAAATATGTGAACTGTAAGCCCAGATGTGAGGTGTAATTATAATAGAGTGTTGAACTCCCCAATAAAACACACGGACTCCATACAGTGTACATACATGAATCATTGATAACAGGCATATGTGTATATATATATATATATATATATATATATATATATGATGTAATGAATAAGAAATCAATGCCAGAAAGAAAATATAATGCAAAGTCTAATGTAAGAAATGCTAAGCATTGCACAGGCCAGCTTAGGAGGTGTAAGCAATATGTAGGCCAGCTAACTCAATGTGCCCAGTGTAATACCCCTTTAAACAATGCCAACCTTAGGTAAGCAGGATTGCCCATAGCCTAGCTTTTCAAAACCATCTAGTCATGGTAAAGTGTTGGAAATCAGCCCTACTTAAACCCAACAGGCAGGAATACATCTCATAACCGGTTGTAGCTTCCCCTTGCAGGCACCATGTCAGGAAGGGGAGAGGGAGTGCACTTTCAGGCACAGTGCTGGTGCATCCAGCAGTCCAGAGTCATGGTAGGACTCCTTGTCAAAGACCATGCAGAGAGACTGCTGCAGGGCCAATATCAGGGTTCCCAACATAAGGCAGAAGCCTGGGACCATCTCGCCCATGACGTCAACAGTGCCACTGGCATATCCTGAACTGGTGAGCAGGTCAGACATCACTTTTCCGACCTGAAGCGGCACAAGGGGGACCTCTTGGAGCAGTGGATCCAAGAGGCTAGAATGGCATGGGATGTCCCAGCTGTGTGTAAGTATCACTCCACTTTGTGTAATAATTGCCAGCTCATGGAGAGGTATGGCTAAATATTCCTCTTATGTCCTCCACAGCTGCAAGTGAGTGGGCCACAAACCAGGAGGCCCATGGAAGTCACCTGGAGAGGTTGCAATGCAAGGCAGGTCAGTAATACTCTTGCATGTACTGTCATAGGAAATAAATCTAAAAGTATTAGTACATTAATTGCCTGCATAAAACCTGTATTATTTAAGGCAAGTACTGCATACACCGGATAATATGGCAGGAAGAGTCTCATATAGTTTGTATGTAATTAAAAGCATGATAGCCTGACAATAAAGGTCTAACTGCTGGACTGCATGTGTATACTCTGGTATCATATGGTAATATAGATTTGCAATCACGTAATAGTACTGTTGCATTAAGTACTATTACCCACACTGTGCATCATAAATAGAATGTGTAGGAATGCCTGTATATGACTGCTGTAATCCCCAGAGGCCATTTAGTACAAATGAGAGACACATAGACAGAAAACAGGGAAAAGGCAGACAACAAAACCTGAATAGCATATGCAACTGAGATGTGAACTGTTGTAATTTTAGCATGCACAGCCATGGTTCAAGTCCTGGCAGTGATAGTAGTCTGCATACAGAATCATACCCCACAACTATACAGATATATCCAGAATGTCCAGTAAAGTGGCTCATATCTGTTGCCTGTCAACCTATCCCCCTGGGAAATCAGTGGGATGATTCCAGATGTATAGGCAGCAAACAGGAAATACAACTGATTGACACACATCTATGAGAACAAAGTTGGCACACTAGCAACTCCCCAAAACCCTATGAGAGTACACCCCCATGTTGCCAAGCTGTGGCCAGACTGTGTACAGTAACAGAGTGAGTTGTATTTGCATAATAGTAATGTGGAATCTGGTACTGTGTGTGGCAACATTCAGGTAGTGCTAACAAACATTTCTTCCACAGCTCTGTCAGATACCAACACTGTGCCCAGAAGTACAAGAATGATACCCTGTACTAGTACTGTTTACTTTGGTATTGTATGGCATTGTGACTGAGGCAGTTACTGTGAATAATAAGGTATTACTCATCACTGTCGCCCACACTGTCCTACAAAATATAACTGTCTAGGAAATCCTGAATAAGAGTGTTGTAATACAAGTTCAGAATGCAAAACCACAGGAGAATTATAAGACAGAAAGCGGGAGATATACAGCAATATCTATATAGCATACACAACTCTGATGGACAGTGTTTATGTTGTAGGAGACACAGCCATGGTCAGAATCCTGGGAGTGGAAGTAGGCTGCATACAGAATCATACCCCACAACTGTACAGATAAGACCAGAATGTCCAGTATATGGGCCCATATCTGCTGCCTGTCACCCTGTCCCCCTTGGAAGTCTGTGGGATGATCTCAGATGTTTAGGCAGCAAACAGGGAATACAACTGATTGTCAAACATATATGAGAACAAACCTGTCACTCTAGCAACTCCGAAACTGTTATGAGAGTAATAAGCCAAGTATGTCCTATCTACACCCCCATGTCGCCATGCTGTGACCAGAGTGTGTACAGTAACAGATTGAGCTGTATGTGCATAATAATAATGTGTAATCTGGAACTTTGTGTGGCAACATTCATGTAGTGCTAACAAACATTGCTCCCACAGGTACGTCAGATACAAACACTGTGCCGAGAAATAAAAATGTTGATAACCTGTACTGGTACTGTTTACTCTGGTATTGTATGGAACTGTGAGTGTTGCAGTTGCTCTTAATAATAAAGTATCACTGATCACTGTCACCCACACTGTGCTACACAATATGACTGTGTAGGAAAGCATGTATATGTGTGTGTCAGGTCACTAAAGGTTGAAGAGGGCAATAATCTAGATATGTCCTGGCACATCAGCATGTGGTCAACACATGGCCAGAGTCTGCGCAGAAAGAGAGGGATAGCTATGTGCACAACATCAACCCGGAATCCGAGAGTATGTGTAGAAAGAGTTAGTTAGTGTTAACAAACATTCCCTCCACAGGTATACCAGGTAAAAGGTGTATACTGCAGGTAAAACCAGTTCATGTGTAATGATGATGACAGCCATATCACTGTCCAAACTAAGGCTATAGGGTAGTGTAGTAAGACTTGTAAGGTACAGATAACAGCACTGACTAGGAAAGTAATGTGGACTACAGGAATATAATAGTTGTTTATTGACATCTTTGTCTCCCCCCACCATATCTCCAACAATAAACTACATACCCACCTCAACCAGTATGTAATGACTCCACTCTTCTGATTATGTCCTATCGGTTGATATATATTTAAATTTGTTTTCATGCATGTGCTATATTGAATTATTCCAACATTGGTGGCATGGTGCCATCAATGTACCTGCATGCTGTTGTCATTACCACTGTGGTCCCACATATGCATGTGTTCCATTTGCTATGCAACTGTTCCTTATCTGGTATCTGGGTTAATAGGAATATGTATGCATGCTGTTAGACCTAACCCTGGAAAGTGTTGACTATTACTAACCCACATATGATGATAAAATCTAAACACTATAGCACATTTGGGAAAGCCGCTCCCAGCGGACCCACCTGGCCCACCTCAGCTGGCCATGGCACCGGGCACCAGCATGTCTGGGGCCCAACCCGGGACCTCCTTATCCGTTGGTCCTACACCACCTTTGGGTGGAATCGCCTCAGGGGGTAGGGCTTGTCCCTCCCCTGGAACAAGAGCAGACAGGAACCTGTCACCTGTCACCAGGCCTGAGTGGTGGTGTGTAACGAGCTCCGCAGGGAGGTCGGAGATCTGCTATGCCAGCTCAAGGGCCATGTATTCCAACTAGAGGGTCGGCCTGGCTCTGTGACATAGCCCCCAGCACAGTCACCTTCGGGGCTGTGAAGGTGCAGTGGTGACTGCCCATGGGTGGGGATCTCAGTCCCACTGTTTCCACTAGGGGGCTCATGGGCTTCCGATTTCCCAACACCCCTCCCCATCAAGATGTGTACCCCACATATGTGTCATATAATGCCCCTGTATGGGTCTTGTTTGCCTTGTCTGTTAACCTACCCAACCTACCTCCCCAAATATACCTGTTATCTCTCCCCAACATCCCACTCTCACCTGAAAAAAAAGGGGGCAATCTGTCCCCCCCAAAAAAAAAAATCTCGCCCCATACATAGCTGTCCATTTCACACGTGTCCACTGGACATGTAATTTGGTCTAATTGGCATCATAACATATTATTGTTGTCCTCACCCCTTTCTCAGGGGTTTGAGTGTACAGATCTACTTCCAAATGCAGTGTATATGCAC